>NC_053035.3:482405293-482705293 GCF_002575655.3 Aegilops tauschii subsp. strangulata
GGGGGGGGGGTAGGGGGTCGTGAAGGGGGGGGGGGGGGGGGGGGGGGGGGGGGGGGGGGACTCAACTATACTTCTCGACCGTTCGTCGGCCGAGGGCGGCGTGACGGCGTGAGCGCATCCACCCCTGACGTCGTCGGGATATCCCTCCGGGCTCCAGCCGGCCGGCGCGCGCCACAGCTCACGCACGCACATACGTCGGTGCGTTTGGAGCGGGCGGTCAGACAGGACAAGCGGCGTATCGACGTGCTACCATGCCCGCACACCGCACGTCTTGGGCTGGCTGGCTCGGTCCATCGCGTGCATGCCGGCGACTTTGTCTTGTCGCCGCCTCCACCTCCACGCACATGGATATGTAGATAAGCACGGACTTAGTGGCAGTTAGTTAATTATTTGTTCGATCTCCCTTCTATCTATCCGACACGTACGAGTGCCGGCCGCCGTGGCTCACGCAGACACTCCCCGGCATGGTCAATCACTGGCAGCTTCTCGCCGCCGCGCTGCCGACATGTATATATTCCGATCCACCGCACTCGTCGTGCCGGCGGGTTTGTCTTATCGCGGCGCCGACCGCGTGCGGCCTGCACACCTGCGGCGGGTAGGCACGGATGACTGTGCGTATAGTCACGTAGTGGCAGATCGATCAGACGCGGCGGCGCACGTACGTGCATGTTCTGAACAGCCGGCGGCCGGTCGGCCGCCGTGATTCATGCTACACTCCCCGGTGGCCGCGTGGTGCGTTGTCAGTTAAATTGGCAGCTTCTGGCCGTGGTATCGCCCACATGAATCCAATTTGTAGAAGGGCAAGACGTGGGCTGTGCAATCGCGATGTATTGATCGGTGCATCAGGCACGTATATAAGTACAGAGGGAGGCCACAACCTCAACTATACAGAGGAAACAGGAGGTGGGCCCTATTATACACAAATATACACGTACACAATATACTCAAACCCCCCCCCCCCCCCCAGTCGAAGCGGCGCCAGTGACGCAAAGACTAGAACGAAACTCCTCGAAGGTGGAAGTCGGCAGTCCCTTCGTCATCACATCGGCGAACTGTTGTGCAGTCGGAACGTGGAGAACCCGAATATGTCCAAGGGCCACCTACTCGCGCACAAAGTGAATGTCCAGCTCAATGTGTTTAGTCCGGCGATGATGAACGGGGTTGGCGGAGAGGTACACCGTAGAGACGTTGTCGCAGTAGACAACCGTAGCCTGGGAGACGTCGTGATGTAGCTCCTGAAGTAACTGTCGTAGCCAGGTGCGCTCAGCAACAGCGTTAGCCACAGCTCGGTACTCAGCCTCCGCGCTGGAGCGCGAAACCGTGGGTTGTCGCTTGGACGACCACGAGATGAGTGAAGGACCGAGGTAGACGCAGTAGCCAGAGGTGGAACGACGAGTGTCTGGGCAGCCAGCCCAGTCCGCGTCGGAGTAAGCCATCATCTCCAGAGAAGTGGACGCCGTGAGGGTGAGTCCGAGGGTCATCGTGCCGCGAATGTAACGGAGGATCCGCTTCACGAGGGTCCAGTGGGAGTCACGAGGGGCGTGCATGTGAAGACACACCTGCTGAACAGCATACTGAAGATCCGGTCTGGTGAGAGTCAGATACTGAAGAGCACCGACGATAGACCGGTAGAAAGGAGCATCCGACGCTGGCGAGTGACGGTGTCCTGGACTAGGGGGTACTCACCACGTCGTCTCCCGATCAGTTAGATTGGGCCGATGACCCCCATGGTCGTATACTCATGGGCCAGTTCAGACAGCCGATGACATGCATGAGGAAGATTTCACAAGACTTGGTGATCAAGACAAGGACTCCTCTCCACCAACGTATTCGGTTAGGACTCTTGTTATCCTAGGCCTCTGGTACATTATATAAGTCGGGGCCAGGCTAGTCGATAGATCATTATGACATTACTCATCATACCTCTAGGGTTTAGACCACAACATATGATTTTGAGGTAGATCAACTCTTGTAATCTCTATATTCATCAAGATCAATCAAGCACGAAGTAGGGTATTACCTCCATAGAGAGGGCCCGAACCTGGGTAAACATTGTGTCCTCTGTCTCCTGTTATCCATCGATCCATGATCCACAGCTTGGGACTCCCTACCCGAGATCTGCCGGTTTCGACACCGACAATGAGCCCTCAAGAGCAGAAACCTTGGCCTTCGTGTCAACAGGAGTAGCAACAGGGTGACAGTTGAGCATGCTAGCACGCTCAAGAAGCTCGTGCGCATACTTCTGCTGATGAAGAAAGAAACCGTCCGGTCGCCGAACGACCTCAATGCCAAGGAAATAATGTAGAGCACCCAAGTCCTTGATGGCAAACTCGTCACGTAGCCGAAGAGTAATCTACTGAAGTAGAGCTGCGAAGGAGGCCGTCAGGATGATGCCGTCGACGTAGAGGAGCAAATAGGCAGTCGAGTCACCGTGGCGATAGAGAAACAATGAGGCATCTGAGCGAGTGACGCTGAAACCCAATGTCTGAAGAAACCCGGCGATCCGTTGGTACCAGGCGCGGGGTGCTTGCTTGAGTCCGTAGAGAGACCGGGACAGCAAACACACATGGCCAGGAAGAGATGCGTCGAAAAAACCGGTGGGCTGCTCACAATAAACCTGCTCCTCAAGATGGTCGTGGAGGAAGGCGTTGGAGACATCCATCTGATGAACTGGCCAGCCTCGGGACACCGCAAGCTAGAGGACGGTGCGGATTGTGCCCGGTTTGACAACCGGGGCAAACGTCTCAGTGAAGTCAACTCCAGCGCGTTGTCGAAAACCACGAACCACCCAGCGAGCCTTGTAGCGCTCAAGTGTACCATCCGAGCGGGTCTTGTGGCGAAAGACCCACTTGCCGGTGATGACATTGGCGCGAGGAGGCCGGGGAACTAGTGTCCAGGTACGGTTCCGCTGAAGAGCGTTGAACTCTTCCTGCATCGCCGCAAGCCAGTGAGGATCACGGAGGGCTACGCGAGCGGACGCGGGAAGAGGAGACGGCTCCGCGGTGGAGGCGGCGAGGAGGTACTCATCGCCCGAGTACCGTAGGCTCGGATGGTGAACGCCGGTTCTAGCCCGTGTAACAGGGCCAGTCGGCAACACCGGAGCGGCCGGCGAGGCGGCCCGGCCGGCGAGGCGGCGGCCGAGGCGGCCGAGCCGGCCGCGCCCGAGCCCACGGCGCCCGAGTCGGGGGCGACGGGTGAGGGGGGCGCCAGCCGAGGCGTCGTGGTCGGCCGAGGAGGCCGAGAGGGCAGGCGCCAGCGTGGGGGCGCGAGACGCAGCTCATCCCACGGCGCGAGGACCGCCAAAGCCCGAAGGCGGTCCGAGAGCCGAGCGGGGCCGTCCACCTGACGGAGTCGCCGAAGGGCCGCCGGTGGCCGGCGACGACGAGGCGACAAGGGGTACCTGCTGCTGAAACGGAAACACCATCTCATCAAAGTAAACGTGTCTGGAGGTGAAAACACGATGGGAGACGGGATCATAGCAGCGGTAGCCCTTAGTGTTAGGTGGGTAGCCGAGAAAGATGCAGGCGACAGAGCGGGGTGCAAGCTTATGAGGCGTAGTAGCGGCGATGCTAGGGTAGCAAAGGCAGCCGAAGATGCGAAGCTCATCATAAGAGGGTGGTGCACCGAAGAGGAGGTGATGAGGTGCAAAGTTCCCGCGAGTGCGACATGGACGGATGTTAATGAGGAGTGAAGCGGTGGCGAGAGCGTGAGGCCAAAAGCGCGGAGGCACATTGACATGAAAGAGGAGAGTCCGAACGCAGTCACTAAGAGTGCGAAGGATACGCTCAGCGCGACCGTTCTGCTGCGAGGTGTACGGGCAGGTGAGACGAAAAGTCGTGCCATGTGTGGTGAGGAGAGTACGAGCAGCTAGGTTGTTGAACTCCTTCCCGTTATCTATCTGCAACGCGAGAATAGGACGACCAAACTGCGTGAGAACATAGGAGTAGAAGGCGGCGAGAGTGGATATAGCATCCGACTTGCAGCGCAACGGGAAGGTCCACACATAATGCGAGAAATCATCAAGTATGACAAGATAATAAAGAAAGCCTGTATTACTGGCAACAGGAGAGGTCCAAACATCACTATGAATTAACTCAAACGGGTACGATGCAACATGAGAAGAAGCCCTAAACGGGAGACGAGCATGTTTGCCGAGGCGACATGCATGACACGAGTGATCCTCGTTCTTATTACACATGAAAGAAAAACTTCGAAGTATATGACGAAGGGTGGCGGGATTGGGATGACCCAAGCGAGCGTGCCAAAGATCCACTCCGGTGGCGAGAGCGACAGGGGCGGCAGAAGTGGTGGAGGTGGCGGAGTGAACCGGGTAGAGCTCGTCAGGGCTGTCACATCGGTGGAGCACCATCCGGGTGCGAGCGTCCTTAACAGAAAAACCACATTTGTCAAATTCAACGGTAACAGGATTTTCACGTGTAAGAGAACGAACAGAAACAAGATTTTTAATAAGCTCAGGAGAAACTAAGACATTAGACATGTATATTGGAGTGGAGTTAGACGGAAAATATGCATGACCTATGTGAGTGATAGGAAGAGAGGAGCCGTCACCGACGGTGATGCGGTTGGAAGTGTGGACGGGATAGGAGGTGTGGAGGTTACCGGGATAAGCGGCCATATGTGCAGTAGCTCCGGTGTCCATATACCAGTCGCCGCCGCCGGTGTAGCTGGATGGTGAAGGGGCGGTGTGAAGAGCCGCCAGAAGGGCCGGGTCCCACGGCGCCGACGGGAGAGGCTGCAGCGGGGCCGTCAGGGGCAGCAGCGGCAGCCCGAGGGCGCCACATAGGGCGCCGCATAGGGCTGCGGCACGGCATAGAACGCCTGGTGCGACGGTGGCCGGGCGCCGAGAATACCCGGGGCAGGGGCACGGGGAACCGGCATGGAGTAGGCGTGCACAACGCCGGTCCATGGATTCTGGCCGGCGTACCACGGGGCCGACTGATAGGCCTGCTGTGGCGGATGGGGTGCTCCTCCCTGAGCGCCCGCGCGCCCCCCTGCTTGCGGCCGCCGAGATGGCCGCTGGGGCGACCCCCATTGGCGGCCGGCTGGGGCGGCGGGAAGGGAGCAGCCGGGGCGGGCGGAAGCCGGGCGGGAAAGCGGGCGCCGCCGGCTGGGGCGGCGTCGGGCGCGGAGGTGGCGGGGCTGGACCCCCGCGGGTGCGAGCGACGAGGGCGGTATGGGTTGCGCGAGTCCGCGCCATCCGCATCCGGCGCTCCTCCAACTTGAGGTACGCCACCACCTTAGCGAAGGTAGGCTCCAGGATGAGGGTGAGGTTGAAGGCGGCGTTCCCAAAATCCTCGTTGAGTCTGGCGGTGAGGGTGCTGATGAGGAGCTCGTCGCAGATCTTCTCCCCGAGATCACGGAGCTCATCGACAAGCTTCTTGAGGTGCATGCAAAAATCATCGATGGACGAGTCAAGCTGCTAGCACCCATAAAACTCGCCGTGGAGAAGGACCTTGCACTGCAGCCTATTGTTGGTGAAGAGGCCGTTGAGCTTGGTCCAGACCGCGTAGGCGTCATCGTCGTCATCCACCACGGTGTGGAAGAGGTCGCTGGAGATGGTGAGGTAGAACCAGCGGATGATGATGGCGTCGAGGATCATCCACTCCTCGTCGTTGATCATGAGGGCCGAGTCCACGGTGCCGTCCACGTGGCCGTGCAGGAGGTACTCACGGAACACAAGCGAAAAGTACCGCTTCCAAGCGGAGTAGGACGCGGTGTTTTGATCAAGCTTCACTGGGACACGCTCATGGATGTTAAGGTCGCGGACGAGGGTGACATCGGGACCAGCGAACGGGTTGGATACGGTGGAGGAGGAGGAGCTCATGGCTAGGATTAGGGTTTGGGACGTGTGGCGCGGCGCGGGTTAGAGGTGGTGCGGCGCGGGGTGGGGTGGCGGGGTGCTGCGGCGCGGGAAGCGGCGGGGTGGGGTGGGGTTCGCGGCGCGGGTGGCGGTGCGGAATGTGGAGGCAGGGAGCGGAAGCGAGCGGCGATCGGCGGCTGCGGCGTCATGGAGAGGCGGCAGCGGCGGAAGGCGCGGTGGTGGGGGGCGGCGGCGACTAGCGGCAGCGGCGGCGACCGAGAAGATGGTGGTGGCGGCGGCGGCTGGTGGTGGCGGCGGGGAGTAGCGGCGGCGGCGGCGGCTTATGGTTTAAGACCGTGCTGCGATAGATACCATGTAGAAGGGCAAGATGTGAGCTGTGCAATCGCGATGTATTGATCGATGTACCAGGCACGTATATATAAGTACAGAGAGGGGCCACAACCTCAACTATACAGAGGAAACAGAAAGTAGACCCTATACACAAATATACATGTACACAATATACTCAACAGAATTCACTGCTGCAAATATAGAGCAAGCAGCCAAGCACGCCGCTAGCTAATTTTGCAGTTCGTTACCACGATCGGCTCCATAGACCATAATAACCGGATTGCTAAACGTAAGTTGACTCGAACGAGACTCTCAGCCGATGCTGTATTCGCGGGATCTTATATGAAGATTCGTGCAAGTTTCTAATCTTAATTGTTTTATTCATTTTCATATGTGTTGGCATTTGACTGAGATTTGGTTAAGTCTTAAAGCATCTACATTCAGGCGCCTCAAACCCGCTTCATACGTCGGGGCTGGTCGTCCGTCCACTGTTCTTTCATGTTTTTTTGAGCCAGACGGGCTCCTTAAACGAGTCTCAAATGCCCGGGTTGACCGGCACCCCACATATCCAGCTCAAATATGAGGCAATATGGGGGCGACCTGGCGCGCCCGGGCACGCCCGCCACATAGGAATTACGAAGGTGTCCCACGCAGACTCGCCCAAAAACCCGGCGGTCCGACGGACGTGTCCTCCGTCGCCGCGGTGGCGCCGCTCCGGCTCGCCGCCCGTGAGCAAATCGGCATATTTAAGCTGGCCGGAGTCCCGCAACCCTAATCCATCCACTCCCCCCCTCTCCATGCCGCCAGTCCGAGCCCATCCACCTCTTTCCTCTCCCGCTCCGGCGCTCCGCCATGGTCCGGACTAAGATCACGCACTACGCAATGCTCACGCCGGAGCGCAGCGCCGAGATCTAGCAGCATATCTGGGTGAGACAAGCCGCGCGCGCAGCCCGCATCGCTGCCAGCCTGCCTCCGAACTCGCCGGAGCCGAAGGAGGAGGAGCAGCAGCCGGGGGAAGAGGAGGAGATGGAGCTGGTGCCGATGGAGGTGGAGGATGCGGAGGAGCCGGACCAGGCAGGTGCCGACCTTCAACCTGGAGCAGGCGGATGCAGAGTTCGTCGTCGCCCAGTCCGACGAGATGGCAGAGCAGCATGCCATCATGGAGTCCATCCAGGATGATGCCTATGCGGAGACCAATCAGGCGTTCCTCCGGCGAGGTGGAGCCCGACGCGCTTTTCGCCGAACTCGACACGGAGATAGAGGCTGAGGAGGTCGGAGCGGAGCAGCCGGAGGAGCCGGAGCCGGGTACAGAGATCGTCGTGATCTTCGATGAGGAGTAGTTAGGATCGACGTAGTGCGTAGGTTTTACTTCTTTTTGCATGTCTTTATATAGATTTAAAAATCTAGTATGAGATGTCCGGATGTAACAAGTGAATTTTGCGGCGTGCCCGGTCACTGCACCGGGCGCTTGAGGGCTCATTTTTGTTATACGTGGATGTAGATGCTCTTACTTGACTGAGATCCAGGCACACCCTCACAATAAAATAAGAAAACCGAAGATCGTCGGCACCTTGCTACCATATCGTTGTCAACTTTTCATCCTTACCTTCATCGCGATGTATATATAACTCCCGTTCGTTTATCACGTACGGTTGTCCCTATCGTGACGACCCATCCATCTGTCAGATCGGTGCGTAGGGGGTTGAGAAAATCCCGCCGAATCGTAGGTACGTGGAAGCTAGCTAGCTCCTCGTCCGGCAGACATGCGTGCATGCACACGCCTCACTGACGCAACCGTGTACGCATGCGCGGCACGCAGACCCTCCGTCCGTTCCGTGCCCAGCTACACAAGCGTACATAACATATACATCAAGGAAACCAGCTAAGCTAGCCCGAAATGGTTCTGGAAAACGTGAAGGCGCACGTCACGGACCGGCCAGAGCGAGCTAGCTAGCTAGCTGGACCGATCGATCATCGGGTTAACGTGCAAGAATGTCATGTTTCTAGAAGCTAATGCACTGTCGTTGCACTTGCACCCACCCGGCCGGGCTGGAATTGGTCACGGCGAAGCTGTGACTAACGCACACCTGATGCATGCCGTGATGCGTGACGTCTTATCTAAATTCCGAAACCATGGACCGGCCAAAGAGCCGGTCAAATAACTCAGGAGGCAGCACGTATGTAGCTAGCTAGGACGACGCATACCAAGTCGTACGTACTGTACGTGACATGTGCGGCCGATGCCGGCACGCCGAGACAAATACACCATTCGTTGTACGTAGTATTCAACTGCTGCTAGCAGTTACGTTACGTACGTATTACAAGTCGTCATGCGTGTCATGCAGACGGCATGCATGCGCGCGCACGTCACGGCAGGACAAGCTAGCTAGCAAAGGTGGTGCTGATCGTCCTCTGGATGGAGACGGAGCAACCAATCGCGGCACGCACGCACTCACGCGCGTCATTCATTCATGTCGATCTGTACATAGGAGTATATGTTTACGACCAGGTATGTATGTACGTATGTACACACATATATATATATACCAATACGATTGTATACTCAGTAGTGTAGTGTATTGCTAGTACGTCCTGATCGACGAGGGATGTCACGCCTGTCCACGTCACCGGCTGCTAGCTTTGTATTCCCTCCGTTCTTAAATAAGTCTTTTTAGAGATTTCAATATGAACTACAAACAGATGTATATATACGTAGTTTAGAGTGTAGATTCACTCATTTTGTTTTTTATGTAGTTCATCTTAAAATCTCTATAAAGACTTATATTTAAGAACGGTGGAAGTAGTTCGTTATCCTGATCTAGCTGGATCGAGTGATCGAGATGCATGAAAGGAGAGTTGTCACTGGAGCGAGCATCTGAAAAAGAAAAGGCTCCAGGTGCTGCTGCTGCTCAAATCGCCCATCTTTTCAGAGAACACGTAGGCATGCAGTGAAGCAAATCGAATTGGGGAGATATAGGAGTAGTGGGGAGGCAGCGGAGTGGAGGAGGTGCCCACCAAAATCACGTCGTCGACCGCGACGCGCTTTTACACGATCTTCCTCCCAACACCGGCCGCCGGACGGCGCACTATCCAGCTTTAGAATGTTTCCAGTCATGTTTAACTGTCTTCTGCTGTCTCTACAGTAGAGGCTATTGTTCAGTTGACCTAGAAACTGCCACTTCTCTCCCTGCAAAGAAAAGAGAAAAGAAACTGCCACGTCTTTGCCTACACTCATATCCATTCGATGAGTAATGCATGATTTTTATTTTATTTTATTTTAAAACATAGGCATACGCTTTTGCCTCATCCACTAATTAAAAAAAGAGAGAATAGATTTTGTTACGCAAAACCATTATTACTAGAGGTCATTACTCCCCCATAACGATGCTACCCAAATTTTCGCACTCGGAATAGCCCAAAGTCTTGCTTCCCTCTTGATGATACCAAAAATGATCTGTGGAAGAGTGGACTTGTGTCGGAAGACACATAAATTCTCTCATTCCAAATATTCAAACTAACAAAGCATGGTGAGAGAGGCCACAACCTTTCTATCGGGGTTGTTGTTGCCCGACATGTTGCACCACCAAATCACCAATGCCTCTGAGAAAGGCACATGCCCACCAACCTGCACACAACACGTGGCAAAACGGTCAGACTGAAGGAAAACTATCCACTCTAAAGAGATTTTCAAGTCTTCACCTGAAGAAATAGGTTCGGATTGAGTACACACCGAAGACATAAATCTCAACTTTCTCTTAGACCCCATAATAGTATGTTTTGACCTATGACTCAAATAGAAGAAAATGAAACTAGGAAATCACAATTTTCATTATGCACTTATTCCTCTCTGCGAGTTGACTGTTCCCAGAACAAGCATTCCAAGACATTCATTGTCATTACAATTTTTAGAGTCATAACTCTCATGTTAAACAAAATACTTTGAGACTTCCACCGGTGTATAGTCACAAATATATTAGGCCCTTAACTATTTTGTCATTAATCATCCAAAACTATCTAGGAGGCACTAGATACACTTACAATCTTCCCTTTTTGGACGATTGATGTAACAATACCAATTAAGCTTCAAGAGAGGATAAATTAAGTTGAAAGTAGAAACATGAGGATCTTGAATTCGAAGATATAGAGGAAGCTCCCTCGTAAAGATGTGCATATCGAGGAATTTTCTTTTGAATGCAAATGCACATGGTAGGTTTGAATAGTGGAGATCTCCTCTATATCTTGGAATTCAAGGGCATCTATTGCATATTGGATAAACTTGCGAGGAACGATACAATGCATCCAACAGTGATCTCTAAGGAATAACCACATGCATATAATATAGCAGTTTAAGCATGCACGAGGAATAAATGAGTTTAATGCATACAGAGGATCGCAAACTTAAGAGTTTTACACCACTTTATAAGGCAAAACCCGCCAAAGGACCCACAAACATATTCACACATTGATCTTCCCCCCTTTAGTCAACAAGTAATCAAAAAGGTCGAGAAACAGTGGAAGTCTACTCATCTACATGCTCGAGGAAGACGTCGATGAAGAATCCAACAGCGAGGAGGAAGTCGAAATATCGGCGATGATCAGAGCAGCTTCTTGGTCGGCAACAGGAGAAGTTGGGCCGATGGAGTATCTTGGCGTTGCAAGCCTGGATCAAATGCACGTAATGCGACAGTGTCGTCGACGACAATGTCACGAGAGTGAACATGATCCCATCTGAATAGCTTGACAGTGGCAGAGGAGAAGTTGCTTTGCAAACAAAGTTTCCGCGAGGAACATCACACATCCGACGATGGAAAATTTTACCATTGTTCAAAGTTATTGCTAATGCCCAAAGCTTCAAGCTATTCGCGCCTGTAATGCTTTAGCAAAAGCGCAAAGCTTTATCCTTGCGGTCATGCTTGATATGATTCGCTAGTGCTTGTTGTAGACCAACAAGAATGTTATGGTTTGAAGGTGGCTGGTGGTTAGCTCGTGTGCGACAGAAGGAAGATCTGTGCCACTGGATCAGGGCAAACACGCAAAGATGCTTGATTTTCGATGAAATGGAGTTGATGTGTTGGAGCTTCAGATTGGGGATCTTGTCAAGAGGTGCCCACAATACCTTTGACATAATCATTGTGAGGAGCAGTAGGCAGACCACGAGCCAGTGGTAGAAGATATCCATGAGAGGAATCTATCATGTACAGCCGTTCGAGGTCTTTGTCAAGGAACAACCGGATCTAGGGAGCGTATATCTTCGGAACAAATGGATCTGAAGCAGAATGCATCAGATTTCTTCAGAAATCTTCAATGTCAAGGATATCCAAGCACTCATGATGAAAAATTCTCTTCTTCTCACATAGTAGCTCGGTATAGTAGATTTGCCACTCATTGGACCAAAAGCGTGCAGAGTGCGAAGTGTGCTCCCTTTGGTATGGATTGTTCTTTGAAAAGAAAGTCACATTCTGATGAAGTGCATGGTTGAATGATGGACAAGGAGCCTTTCGTCTTGCAAACATGGGGACAAACGGCTGAGGGAAAATGGACAAGGTGGTGTGATGATTTTCCTTTGCACTTCTGGGGAATGAAGAGAGACAATTCTGAGGTACTTCAATAGATGGAGCGACAGCGAACTCGGAGGTATTAATGCTAGAGGTACCAGCAGCAAAAATAGTATTTTCTCCGGGCGGTTGCACTTTGGGAAGCTTCTACAAGTTCTTTGACATGAGCACTAGGCTCAACTGAAATAGGTGCCTCTTTGGCATGAGGATATTGCACATGTTCTTGCTCAAGGGCCGGAGGCCCGGGTTGGACGACAACTTCCTCTCTTTATTCGGATGGAGCCCTTGGCTCCGGTAGGACATTTCTTCTAGAACATCTTGTTCAACTTCTCTTCTGGAGTGATGTTTCACGAGAACTTCTTCCATGCCGTCAAGAATCATCTCTCGACAAGGATTCTCAGTGGCCACCGATGCAATGCCACTCTTTAATACCTGCACTGGCTCATTGATGCGGAGCCGAGTGGAGGTTTTCTTCTTGGTAGGTTGAGTTTCAATTTATTCAACCTTTCACTTTTGCTGAGTCGCTGATGCAGTAAGAATTTGCTTCAGAGAGGAAGGCTAGCACGACGACATTGTGCTTCTGAGTACATTCTAGCTAGAATGGCATTTGCTAGGCACGCTCCCCGGGTGTTTTTCTTCTCAATATAACCTTTCTTCTCTTGCTTCGGCTCTTCTATGTTGAGAAAGATAGCATCCCTCTGGTCGTCATCAAAACTGAACTCATATCGGCCAGCTACATGTTGCCATTTTTCATCGACGATCCATTTCTACGTGAAGATTTTGTAGCTCATCCATGAAAGATGTCACTTCCTCAAGTACATCGCCGGGAAAAGGCATTTCCTTGATGGGAGTGCACGGGTCTTCAGCCGAAACATCCATGAGATCCAGCATAGGTGTAGGATCAAATAACTCGAATTCTCCTTCAGCGGGCTATGAAGAAGAACATTCGGCAAAGCTCTTGCGGAGGTACGTTATACTTCTGCGCCAGAGGAATTAAATCATCTGCGCTATCATATGCAGAGCTCTCCAGAGTTGCTTGCTATCATGATGGCTTTCCCTGAAAAAAAATGCAGCAAAAATGCGTCCCCAATTTCATAGTATATTTTAAAATTAAGAATATATCTCTACCACACCTCAAAAACCACTCTGCTGGGTATAAACAGACAGACCACTCCTTTTCAAAAAAACAAACAAACAAACAGATCACTGTTAGGACACATCATGCTCCTCATCCCCGTCCTCCACACCTGATCCTAGTTCCTCCACGGCGTCCTCGTGCGGCACGGCAGCCACCCACGGACCCACCGGCCAGTCACCAGGAGAGATCCAGCCACCCCGGCAATCGTCACCGGCCACGTCGCCCCCGTCACGAGCCGGGCCCGCCGAACCACCGCGCGGTCTCCCCCCGCAACCCAACCGCGGCTGACGCACCGCCACGTCACGCCGCCCCCCGCGTCGCACCACTTTGCATGCGCACGCACACGGCCGCGCCGCGACCGGCGCGAGAAAGCCGCGGTCGCCGTCGTCCTCTCGCCGCGTGGGCCCCGCCGAGGAGAGAAACGCTCGCCCGCGCCAGTGACGGATGAGTGACGTACGCCGCTTCCCGCCATGAGCTCATCGCGCTTTATATATCCGGCCTCCCAACGGCCATTGCCCATCGCACCACCACGGACGCAAGCAAACTGCGCAACGCACCCAGCGCAAAAGGTAGCGGAGGAGGAAGAAGAGCTCGATCGTGTGCGTACGTCGCCCGGCCGTCCGATCGAGATGTACCAGGCGATCCCCTACAGCGCGGGCCGGCTGCCGGCGTGGCCGCGGCGGTCCGAGCAGGCCGAGGCCGACGGCGCGGCCGGCCAGGAGGGCGGGCTCGCCGACGCGGCGGCGAGGGGCGACGGCGGGGAGGCGGTGAGGCGGGCGGTGGCGGAGAGCCCGGTGCTGGTGGTGGGGAGGCGCGGGTGCTGCCTCAGCCACGTGGTGAAGCGGCTGCTGCAGGGGCTCGGGGTGAACCCCGCCGTGCACGAGGTCGCCGACGAGGCCGAGCTCGCCGCGGCGGTGACCGGGGACGCGGGCGGCGAGGCCGTCGTCGCGCTGCCGGCGGTGTTCGTGGGCGGGCGGCTCCTCGGCGGGCTCGACCGGCTCATGGCCGTGCACATCTCCGGCGAGCTGGTGCCCATACTCAAGGACGCCGGCGCGCTCTGGCTCTGAGCCTACTCTGAGCAAAATCAAAGATGCATGCCGGACGGGGTACTACGGACGTACGCACAACCGTTTGATCAGGAGTTAATCTTTTCTCCTTCTTTTGATTTCTCCTTTTGACTCTTGAGATCATGTGAGTTGCTGCTGCTCGATCTCCAGTCTCTCTTGTTTGGGATCAATAATGAAGTACTACCACTAGCTAGCTATAGTTAGGCTTAAATTCTTTTGATTAGGGGTGGAAAAAATAGGAACTATTGTGCCATCTCGTGCTTATTTTCGACCACACGCTTGTAAATACATGGATGAGTGAAGAGGGGTGTACTATTTAGCACTGTATAAATCATGTTCCTTTCATCTTGCACATCAGTTTTCTAGATGCCAATTCATTTTGTCTTTGAAGGTTTCTTCTAGCGGGCTTATGATGTTATCATGAAATGGCACTGTGTTGGATATTTGTAATCCATGGCAGGTGGTTGTTTGTTGCAGCTGATTTCCCCCTTTCTTCTTCTATAGTACTCCTTCTATTTCAAAATGTAAGATATTTTTTGACACTATACGTATGGTTCGCCACCGGAACACTCAAGCTAAGCTGGTGCTAGCTGCAATTTAGTCGATGTCATGATGAATCTTATCAGTGCAACAACGACATGTGACGTGTGATTTATCATCACGAGCTAACCTCACCCACGTGGCGCTCGCAGGAAGCCAACCACCAAGTTATTAGTAAACAAACTAATCATGATACATTCCTTATGAAGGTTGATTCATTCATTTCAACCCTGCAAAAAAATCCCCTCTCCTTGGAGTGCTCAAATTGCTATGATATTTCACATCTGCTAGAAGCCGTTTCCATTGTAGTAGGGTTTATTTGGTTGTTTATTTGCTCATGGTTTCTTTCGTGTTGTTGGTTTGAGCCAACGTACCCTCTACCCCACATGTGCCATCCTTTTCTCCTTCCTATAATATGTGAAACAACGATGCAACGACACACAACCAGAACAACCCTAATGAACAACACGAATACCCAAGGTGTATGCTTACTGTCAAAGTGAATGCTAGGTCGATGATGTGTCGGGTCCCACATCAAATCCACAACCAAGACGATAAGCGCTCCCTTTTTGTCAATGTAGAGAGCTCCCCAAGGAGTTTAGAGCAACTTCAACAAAGTCGCCACGATGGGCAAATCTCTATGATAACCATGAATGTGGTGATTCCGGCTAAAAAACGCACTCTAGCAGAGTCACCATATCATGCCACGTCATTGTAATTTGTGGAGCACTCTCCATATCTGGCCTCTAAACCTCCATATTTGGAGTCACGGGGCTGCCTTGGGAGCACACTCCATATGGTAGTTGTGTGCGGCGGGAAGGAAACTTTACGTGGTCCCCCGTCTCACGTGGGATGACATGAAAGTAAGGGAAAACGGATGTCCCATTGAGAAATGGGTCCCATGTGTGGAGGCAGCCAAATATGGTGACTTTTGAGTTTGTGCATAGCTGGCGCAGGCTTCCATATCCATATAGAGCGCGCTTTATATGCATTATATTGAGGCTATCGAGGTGATGCACAAACTCGATATGGAGACTCGCAGGGATGCACAAACTCAAACTAAATATTTCCATTATGCATCGTCGGCATGGACTAGGATGGACGGAAGTGGTCAGCGCTACGGCATAGAAGGGGGGGCGTTGGTGTGGGAGGGAAGAGTAGCGGCGGGGGGAAATGTCGCTCGCATCAAACTATTTTTGGGATAGAGTGCACTCTGAAATATTCCCCCACAACGAAGGCTCGCAGGCCTAATTTGGAGCGGCCTCATTACGCCGATCGCACATGGGATGATGACTCTACTAGACCGCTCTTTGCCCTGAAAAAACTAGACTGCCCTTTTCGACAAATATCGCCACACAGACGTTTATTATGGCATCGATCAGTGTGATTATGCTAAAATTGCTCTTAGAAGACGACGTCGGCATGTCGGCCCCTAGGTGTGTGAAGTAGAAACCTACCTTGCAAAAAATGACACGCCACGACTCAACGGCACGTACTATGTAATAATAAGCATATACATAGATCGCTACTGTGGGTAGGTGCCGGTGGGGAAACAACGAGAACCCCATGAGTTGTCAAGGGCGAGGTAAAAACCGAACGAAATGACATAGGTGCATGCGTGCATCCTTGTGTCGTTTCTCCTCCTCCTCTTCTTCTTCTTTTTTTTTTTTTTTTTTTTTGCTTGCTGTTGGATGCGAGCAGATCGACAAAATCATGTGCGGCACGTACGTGCAGGTGCCCTACGTCAGGCTGGCCGGAATGGCACTGCCCAACCAACTTTGGATAGGATCCGCTTGTCTGGAACGGAGAAGAAAATTCGGCGACGTCTATTTGGAGCAAAGTACACAAGTCGTAGTACGTGCGTAGGAACCAAAAATCCGAGTTCGACATGAGAACTTGAGGCCAAGTGGCCAAGTTGTGAGCACTCTCCCACAGCCCCAACCAAGAAATGCCAGCCCCCAGAAATTCCACAAAGTAAAAGTGAAGTTAGATTGGTTCGATCGATGTCAAAAGTTGGCATGCCAATATTTGGCAAATGCCAAATGCTGGCTAGTGATTGATTGGCTATCGACTTTTCTTGTCAACCTCACAAAAAGTTGTCAACATTTGGCAACTTATAATTTTGTCAAATGTTTGCTTGCCAAATATTGGCAGCAAATTAATTATGCTCTTAGTTTTCTGTTGAACCTTAACATGGAAATTCCCCAGCACCACTGTACTAATCCGAGGTAGACGCTGATGCATGGATCAATTAGGTTCAACAGTGAGCGAGAACATTGATCAAAGGTAGTGTCTCAGCTCTCAAGTTGCAGTAAGATGGGGATTGCGTACGTAGGAGGTAGTGCGAATATGAAATTGGCCTTTGACCATCCCCAGCCGTTGTGCAACCACCGTAGAGCTTATGCGCCGCTGACGTGGCATGCATCACGCTCCTCCGACTCCGATCATGGGAATTCCGCCTTTTCTTCTAACGGGAAAACGACATGATGATGATGATGATGATGTACCCTCCTCTCTCAGCTTCTCAGGAGTGTTCCCTCGAGGTAAAAAGGGGTTACCGCATGCGCATGAGCTGGTGAAGCTGGCACGTCGCGCTCACGCGCAATTCGCCCGGATCCAGATGAGCCAACGAATGTTGGGTGAGTTGAGTTGAGAGAAGAAGAAAGGGACGGTGAAAAATATCAAACTGAAATGGTCAAGAATTTCCAGAAGATTTACATCATCGCTTGTGACGTGGGGAAGCATTCTGATGACGCTGAAGGCCTGAAAAACACACGCACGCATGCATGGGCATGGCTTCGACATTCAGGCCGGTTGGTTCTGAGCGTTAGGTAGATCTCTCTTTTTCGGAGTGTTCTATTTTTTTCGTGATTCCCGTCGAAATTGAATCGAACTGTTTCTCGCGAAATTCATGTGAAATTCTCATGGATTTTCCGAGCTAGCTCCTTGCACGGCCTGAACTTTATAACTGTAGACATAGTAATCTTGATAAGGAGATGACATGATACCGACACGACGACTCTCGGAATCCAAATATCTGTTCCTGGGCTACTAGCACAATCTACAGGAGACGTGGTCACAGATTAATCGACTGATGTCAGCCAGCCAAGGGGCGTCTAAAACTCCAGCCAGGGAGTATTAAAAACGTGTAGAAGCAATCGTGTGACGACGACCCCGACAGCAACGTTGTCGCGCCCGCCTACGTGGCGCGACGAAGGCCACGGTAGGACGACGTGGGGTGGAGATCCGGGGGATCGCACCCTGACATCAACGTGTTTGACAAGTAGCTACCCGGTGGTTGGATGGCACTACTTCTTAATAATTAGAGATAGGAGGACTACTTAATTACACTAACATGTACGTACGTACTCACTTAATAATGGCCTGCCAAGACGAACGGCTCCTGGCCAGTTGATGTCACACCCCTGCGCATGTGCTCATGGACATACGTCATGGATCACCAGGAAATGGAAATGGTTTCCAGCCCAGCCTAGTGGGAGGAGGGTTTTGGACTTGGTCTTTGTTAAGCAAAAATATGCATCTTTTGTTGTTTATAAGCTACAATTGGGCTGCTTTGGATGCTAACTACGATTAATTAGGCTGGCTGAGGTGCTCTCCGAGCATCATCAAGTCCAGGGGAATGAACCTATTCTATCATCCCTTGTGCCGAACCGACAGGATGGACTTGTGCTGGCCTATCACAACTTGCTTGATTCCGGAAACGAACATGGACCCTTCTCCCTCTATACGCTGGCTGGAGTGGAACAAAAGCTAGCTAGGATAGGAGGATCAGGCATCAATATCATCATCATCGTCGTCGTCTGTCGTCGTGGTGATGCATTGTTGTTGTGTACCACTACCTGTTTCGATGCCAGGCAACCTTTTTCTTTGCAAGAGAAAGCACTTTAGTGCAAAAATACCACATGGATATGCCGGTTTGTCGGTTGCGGTTTTCATATATAAAAGCGCAGAGAATAAAAAGGAAATATAGAAGAGGCACGCATTGGATAGATTTTGTTGCTTTCTTTTCTTTTCATTTTGATGAATGTATACATGTACTACACCCTCTGATCCATATTAATTGTCGCTGATGCTGATTTAGTATAATTAGGGAGTAGTATTGTTCTATGGTTCAGGGCTTAAAGAAACCTGAAAAAAAAAAAGCATGCCTGACTATTTATCGGCTGCGATTTTCCGTTGTGTACGTGGTGAACTGACCTGCAATGCCGCGTCCAAGCGGGTCTTATCCAGACACGGAGATGATGAAGCCATGGGATGGATGATGGGCAAAGACCAAAGAGTGCTGCTGTCACGCGGTTGGCCCCGTGAAAGCAACCGGCATGTGTGCACCCTTGGCTCCTGGATAGCCCTCGGGGCGATGCAAGGGCCAAATTGTGCGTGTGTGTGTACAAATCATAATAATATCTGGATTGGGACATGGGCAGGGTGTCAAAGATAGATGATAGGCTTCAGCTCAGCACGAACCTGGACAGACACAACAAAATGAGTGATGATGAAGGCAAAACAACTGGGCAGACACGACATGTGATGTCAATCAAATGAATGGAACCTTTGCACGGACGAGCGCACCTCTCTTTCCAGATCAAGCAGAAGATACCACCATCAAGAAGAAAAGGCTTTGTTTGGACCACAGCGGTTTCTCCATGGCGAGGGAGGTGAAGGGGGTTCGGATGCCGTACCTTCGCCGCGAACTTCTGGCACCTTGCAGTCCACGAATCGGCTGAATTGCAGTGCCTTGGTCCTTGAGGTGGTGATATGTTGATCCTTAGCAGATTGCAGATCATACATGGGGGAACAACTACTGAATCGGACAACAATAGTAAGAAGCCGCGACTGTTACAGGCTTTGAAGTTGAGTTATTTCAATCCACCTGAGCCCTTCGAGCTGAATAGGGATGACATGTAGGATGAAAGGTACAAACAAATCAGTGATCAAACCCAGCAAACTTGCTACTATTGATATTTCCACAGAAGAAATGTAATTTGGGGACAGAAAAGCACATACAGGGGACCAAAACAGGAAGACTGAACTGTTTGCATTACTCTGTTTCCCTAGGAAAATCAACGAAGTAAGGATGTAACGTACTACAAAGATGTGACCAAGTACACTTCACCAAGGTACATATCGACAACTAGGTTTAACAGCAGTCAGCCTTCTGGACTCCTGATCAGTATGGCAATAGTGCAACATAACACAGGCCTAGCACCGAACTGACACAAGCCGGCGAGTGAAGCGCATGGGTATCCATTTCCGCATTTTCATGGACCTCCACATTGACAGGTATATGGGAGCTTCTGAAGACAGCTTTCCAAAAAAGTTTGCTACTTAGTTTCATGAACTGAACAAAAGCACAGCAGGCCTGAAGCCAGCTCGCACCTCTTCACCATTGAAAGTGTTTCTTCTACTTCTACAGTGAGTCAAACCACGAATCAAAGTCAGCTGATACATTCGAGGAACCAGAAGGTGGAGGCGCGTTGGCATTCGAGATGTTCTGTTCCCCCTGTACAGGTGTAGCTTGTTTCTTCTCACTCAGGCAGAAAGGGGTGTCGGCAAGCAAATCATCCACCGAATCATCGATAGATGTTACATCTATTTGCTTGGCATATCTGAAGTCAATGTTGCTTTTGGAGTCAAAAGTTGGTCGAGAAGATAAACTTGATGCAGCAGAACCTTTATTCTGCACAGGCAAGGATGTCTCTGAAAGCAAGGCATCTAGATCGTCATCAACAGGAGAAAGTGCCGGCGATTTGGACGTTGTGCTGCTAGACGTGACTTTCTCATTTGACTCGTTGATCTTCATACCTACCAAAGCAGAACTACTTCCAAACGACTCATCTAAGTTGGAGCTAGAAAGGTGAGTTCCATCGAGTGAATTAAGAAGCATATCGAGCTCTTCCTCTGGAGCAACCATCCCAAGCTTCGACTGTTCTCTGTGGCCTGCATTTGGAACAGCACCTGTGATTCCTGCGTAGGCTTCAGTGTCTGAATGCATAGGTCGAGGAATAACTTTGAATGATGTTGTAGCTTCTTCTTCTGCAAAACATTCCGACTGATGATGTGTTTTCATTGGGTCATCGGAATGAATGTTGCTGGCATGCTCAGGACTAACAGCATCTTTCCCAGGCTTTATGTCCCTGAAGTTATGTTGAACCAAACTGCCTTTAGCATCAGACTCCAATGTTGTGCCCAGTTGAATCAGTATTTCATCATCTTCGTCTTCAGAAGCAACAGCCTAGGGAATAACAAGATGAATCAGCCTAGAAGAAATCACATGAACAGAGGGATATCAAGTCAAGCTGAACGGATTTGAAAGAGGCTTAAGCATACATGCATGTTTAGCATAAAAGATCTTAATGTCACCAACTCAATTTATAAAATAGGCACATGCATACAACTCCTGGGCTCCTGGCTCCTGGAATTAGGACCTTATAGACACATGCATCAATATTGATAGCTCAGATGAACACCAACACTCCAACAGGTCAACAGCAGCTTTATCTTTATCTATTTTAATATTGTATGCACCATGAAGAAGACAAATTAAGGGCGGAGGGTTTAATCGGTCAAACAGTGAAATAGGGATAAAATGTCTACTCAAACTCATTACCTTATATAATCATTATGGATGGGTACTGCTCCAATGAAGGGAACAAACGTGTTCCTCCAATGAAATTAACATCATCAGAATAATACGGAAGCTTATATAAATTTTATTGCTTCAATTAACAACAGAGTATGTAGTGCAGGAAATTGCCATGATGGTGAATGCAGCAGAAAGCAGTGGCCAGAATAGCCAAAAGGTCAGATGCTAAAGCACCCTATCCTTGTTGCAGAAAATTGGGAGATCAACGGAGAAAATGGTAGCATAACGAGGCAGACGGGCTAGCTAGGAGGTGGCAACTACTAGTCATGAGTTGCGAAAGTGCACTTAAACATTTAGATTGCAGCAATTGATAAGGTTTGCATACCAAATGCATATGTTTATGGTAGTATTTGTCAGGAAATATGAATTTCGATTGAAGGTTTCTTCGTATACAGATTGGATTAGATTTTATCGTCCATTTTCATTTAATATAAGATGGGCCTCTCCAAAATCTAACAGATAATTTCCCAGTCAAAAAAAAATCTAACAGATAATCCATTCGTTTACACCTCATAATATTACATGTTCTCATAAACTATCTATCAGCAAACTTACTGCACCTAATACCAAAATCTACCATAATTAATTTACTTCATTGCCATTTGTCAAAATTAACCTCAGAGGTTATTATAAAACTGGA
Source organism: Aegilops tauschii subsp. strangulata (assembly GCF_002575655.3). Lineage (NCBI taxonomy): Eukaryota > Viridiplantae > Streptophyta > Magnoliopsida > Poales > Poaceae > Aegilops > Aegilops tauschii. The sequence continues at coordinate 482,427,070 of NC_053035.3, forward strand.
AACTACCAACTGAAAGGAAAGTACCAACATGAAACAAAGTTAGCAACTGGAAACAGAAATTGCAGTACTGTTTTTACTATAAGGAGGCAATCTTAGACTCTTAGTACTCTTCCATGATTCAATACATTCAATATTTATAAAATGTGCGAAGCTGAACACGGTAGCAATAGAACAGAATATAGTACCATATCCTCGGGTAGTAGATCTTCTTCCATAAAAAGTCTCTGGGAGAGCTTAATCTTTGAGAGTTTGGTGGCCAATGCATGGAGATCCATGGAGAGAAAAGGCACCTGAAATTAGAAGAAAATATACTCCCATATGAATATGTGAAAAACTGATGGTCCTGGAGTGAAGAAGCCACCAAATTCTGAACAAAAAGGTGCAATAGTTTCGTAAGTAAAAAACCACAAGAGTCCACCAATCCAAATAAACCTCTACATTACTTCATATCCTTTTCTATTCAATAATCCATATAATACGCTGATATTGTCTATTTGATCCAAACACATTTTCCTTCCATAAACTTCGACAGATGCTCAGACAAGGAAGGGACCAAGGGCAACTCCTGCCAGAATCCCATGCATTTTAAAACTAAATATTTGCTCTCAGAAAATTATCTATACCATTTTTTAAGACAACATCAAACCCAACGCTTGTGTAGAAAAAAGGTAGGGATTGGACCTAAACATCACCTACCCAAACAAGCACCAAAGCAAGTTATAAATTGCGTAAAACAATACATTTCACAAACATGATATAGCACAGTAGCAGATATGTACTACCTCAAAATCTGGTGCTAAATCATCCTCTAATATGAAATTATCGTCTTCAAACCAGGACATGATCCCTTCCCCTTTAGCCTCAAGCATAGATGTAGAAGCCTGCATAAAATCTAGAAAAGGAAACATAAAATAAAATCTTAGCACCACTAGACTAGAATCAAAGCAGTCTCATAAACAATGGGCCACATCCTAATGAACATGTGGTGCTATGTTCAGCGCACAAAAACAGAATCCACATATCAATTTTGCCAACATTATGTGCTAACTCATTGTGGTAGGGAATTTTTAATATGAGTCCAAATCAATCAAGGGATATATGCTCAATTCCAGCCCTTATAATAACACAGTAACTAATGATGAAATGCAAAGTATACCTTGTGATGTTTGATGCACTCGATTCTAAGTCTCGGTGTTAACACGATTAGGAACAGAACATATCTTACATTAGCGTTGACAGCACAGATTAAGTCATATTTGAAGCAAGCATAGCACGGATCACCTAATAGTTGACCTAAACATGGTTGAAGCGACGAACTGAATAAGCTTGACAATGAACAGAGGGAGGTAAATAACATAATCCACACTCAATTTTTACAGAAAAACTATGAAACAGAGGGTGAATAGAAGGCACGATATCGTTGGAATTTTCAACACTGCACATAATCAATCTGCCGGGCATCTTCTTAATCCCAGTCCTAACAAGAGCACAGTAGTTACTACTGAAATGCAGAGGATGCCTTGTGATGTTTGATATACTCGATTCTAACTTGGCGCTGCCGTTAACATGAATATGAACAAATTAACAAAGCATTCCTTACTTTACCAAGTTCTCACACTACAAATCTAGGCGTATTTAGAGGAAGGATCGCAATGATCGCCCAATTGACCTAGGCATGGTCGAAGCGACGAACTGAATAAGCTTGCTCAATGAACAAACAGCGGCAAAACATGCTGAAATCAGAAGCGGCAGCCGAAGCTGGAGTCGAGAGCTCACCAAATGGGGAGTCCTGGGAGGCGAGCCGGCTGGCCGCGCCGAGGCCCCGCTCCTCGAGGGGCTGGGCCCGCGCCTGCTCGAGCAGGAAGGCGAAGTCAGCGCCCTTGCTGCGCGGCGCCACCTCGCCGGCCCATTCCGCGGCGTCGTCGGCCTCGGGTTCTTCCTCGAAGCGGTCCCAGTTGGAGGGGAGGTTGCGGCTGCGAGGGGCGGAGGAAGAGGAGGAGCCGCCGCCGCCTCCGCCGGCGGCGGCCGCGCGCTTCTGCTTGTGCGCCGCGGCCGCCGCGGGGGTCTGGTGGGTCCGGCGGCCGTGCACCGTGTGCGAGCGCTTCGACCTCGCCGCCGCCTTGGGATCCATCGGGGGAGCAGCGGAGCAGAGGGGAGGGATTGATTTTTGCAGTTCAACCCCTAATACTCTTCATAAGAACAAATGTGTGCTCGCCGAGGGTTTCTATGTAAATTCGCGGGGCCACATTTATAATTATACAGTTTCACGAGGGCCTTTAAGCTTCTACGATTTCAGGACAGTTCCGCAGAGCAGAGAGAACAGAGGCAAAACCCTTCCGTGGCTGGCTTGACGGGCGGCGGCGGCGGCGGCGATGCGGTTCACGGCGTCTCCGGTGGTGGAGCTGCCGGTGGGCGGCGCGGTGCTGAGCTTCGAGCAGGACAACGACTCCTTCGAGGTGGGCACCTCGGTCTGGAACTCGTCGCTCGTCCTCGTCAAGTTCGCCGAGCGCTGCCTCGGCGACGCGGCGCTGCCCTTCGCCGACGCGCTCCGCTTCGCGGGCGCCCGCGCCATCGAGCTCGGCGCCGGGTGCGGGCCCGCCGGCATGGGGCTCTCCCGCCTCGGCCTCGCCGACCTCGTGCTCACCGACACCGCCGCCGTCCTCCCGGCCCTCCGCCGGAACCTCCGCCGCAACCGCCGCCACCTCCCGCGCGCGCCCCGCCTCGCCCAGCTCCATTGGAACTGCCCCGCGCACCTCGCCCAGCTCGCCGCCCCGCGCCGCTACGACCTCGTCGTCGCCGCCGACGTCGTCTACGTCCAGGAGTCCGTGCCCCACCTCGTCGCGGCCATGGACGCGCTCGCCGACGCCGAGCGCGGCGTGGTGCTCCTCGGGTACCAGATCCGGTCCCCCGAGGCGCACCAGGCCTTCTGGGACGCCGTGCCCGCCGCCTTCCCCGTGATCGAGAAGGTGCCCCGGGAGCACCTCGACCCGGAGTATGCCTTCGAGGAATCCGATGTGTTCGTGCTCCGCAGGAGGCCGCGGCAGTGAGATTTGTTCTTGTTGCCAGGCATTTGCATAGCAGGTTTGCAAGAATTGCTTATTCCAGTTCAAAAGTATGAGTATTTAGTTGTGATGGCTGGTGAAGGCCTCTGATATACAGTGCTGAATGTTTGGCTTCCATGGGTTAATGCTTAAGTAACATGTTAAGTTTCGCCGATGTTTTGCGGTGTAAACATGTCAGGTATTTCATGTTCATGATCGCATTTGTCCGTTGCATTGTGTGATCGACAAAAAGAAATTCAATGTGTAGATAATGGAGTTGTAAGCATCCTAACACTCAACTTCTGTGTCGAAATCAAATCTTCTTGTGAGTGACACTCTGTCTTGATGAACTGATGAAATGCCCCTCTTTCCAACTAGGGTAAGAGATTAACTGAACATGACTTCAAATAAAGAGATAATTGACTCAACTTCTATGTCGAAATCAAATCTTCTTTGTGAGTGACACTCTGTTTTGATTAACTGATGGAAAACTGGAAATGTCCCTCCTCCCAACTTGGGCAGGAGATAATTGAATGTGACTCCTCCGGTATGCAAAATCTAGCTGAGTATGCCGAGAGGATTCTGTCATGTCTTCTGTTGTTCAAAGCAAATAGGTTGCTGCTGTGGTTTTATGAAATGGTGGTGAGAACCTGATATGATTTGTGAAAGAGCCACTAGTTTTGGCCTTTTGGGAAGCGCGGTGCTTATACGGCTTGAACTTAAAAATACAATGATTCTGTTTCCGTCCATGTAGTTCCTTTTGGCACATCAAAACCGTGTTGTATGCCCATTGCCCCCTTGATGAGGCTAATCGAGTTCCATTATCCTTTTTTACCTTTTGGTGTTGAAGTTGAAGCCATGACTGGATTCAAGGGGGTGAATTGTCCCTCATGGACGTACCATTGAAGCTTGTGATTCCAAGTGATTTGCGCATGGGCTTGTGTCCAGCCTGAAGTCTCTTGCTTGGGTGATGCCTCCGGGAGCTGTACGATGAAGAGACATCAGATGATTAAACAGTTTATGCTCTGCTCATATTTGTCGCATTTTGTAGGGAGTTAGACCTGAGGATGTACAGTCTTGACTTAACTGGCCCTTCCTGAAAATGATGGAATGTAGTAGCTTGGGCTCCAGTTGTCCACCTAAAACACGGTCCAAAAGGCCGAAACTTGTGAAATGTTATATTGATCTGATAGTAAGTCTTGTAGATACAATATATACTCTCTCCATTTCAAATTACATTGCACATCATGTCTCGCGTCAGAAACATGCTATTCTTTGTCCGGGCACCTCTGGCCTTATTTCATTCGGTACCTCCAGGTATTTGGATTCTTTGAAGGTGCAAGTTATTATAGCAGATGTATCTGTCGTTCATATACAGCTATGATGCGTGTGATGTTTTAAGGCAATAAGTTATGCTGGAATGAAAATTGTACGACAACTGGAGTTATTACAGCAGCTGTATATGTCACTCATGCATGCTGTTAATCTGGCACAAGTTTATGGATACTATTTCTGTCGTATTGCATTGTAATTTAGCTCAAGCTTATGCATACTATTTCTAAGTCGGATTGCATTGTAATCTGGCACAAGCTTATGGCTTACGATATTATTACAAGCCCTTTGGCATATGTCTCTGCGGCGCACTTCAGTAGCCGAAATTCTGAATGAAGCTTAGAACACAAATGTACTCCAGTACTGTAACTGTTCTTTTTATGATGTTCCAGCGGAGTGTACTGTCGGACAAAAGCGTCGAGGAAAGAAGGATCAAGGCCAAGGTGGTCTTGTCTGATGATGATGACCGGAACGAATCTGAGGTTCTCGTGCAGGTTGAGTGGAAGAGGAAGGAGCTCAAGTTGAGTGAGAAGGGGATGATATGTGTGAAAGGGGTATTCGAAAATTGATAAACAGTTATTTTTAAACGATTGACTAACAACATTTTTTTACACTTCAAATCTCCTCTTTTCATTTACCAATGTATATGTATATGTATATACTAGTAGTAATAACCAAACAAAGGGGCCGACTATATTGAAGTTGGCTTAGAAAACTATTGGGACTTGGTCGATGTGGCTGAACCGCTGGATTTTCGTTGGAGTCCCCTTATGCTTTGTTCTTCCTCCGGCCTTCCCTTCCATTTGCCTGATGCAGCACCGGTTGAACTGCTTGCTGCTGCAACCCATGGTCGGCGGCGCCCCGCCCCGCCCCATCCTCGCTGCCGCCAAAGCCTTTTAAGCCCTTTTTCTAATTGTTAATGAACTCACAAGAAATCATGAATCTTAGAAAATATTAATGAATATGTTGGCTTTGGTTGATGAGGCCAATCATGGAAATATTCACGAATTTTAGAAAACATTCCTGAATTTAAAATTGTTCCTATAATTTAAAAAAATGATCACGCATCTTGTAAGCGTTCATTTATTTCAAAATATCCACATACTTCTCTTTTTGAAAACAAAAACTGAGAAAACCATAAGGAAAAAAACCGTTAAGCGTTAGGGCTTTCGTAACGGGAGGTGCTGAACTGGGCCAGCCCACGACCACGCTTTGTTGACGACGGCACCAGGCAACAAGACGCCACACCCCGTTCCCCTTCCCAAACCCTAGGCGACGCGACGACGACGACGTTCGAGGCGAGGGCGCTAACCCGGCGGAGGCAATGCCGCCAGGAGGAGGAGGAGGAGGAGTAGGAGAAGGTGGAGATGGAGGAGACCACGGGCACAAGGAACCGGCGTCCACCCACGGAGACGGAGACCAAGACCAGGAGGACCCATCTCGTTCTTCTCTGTTGCCGCCGTCATCGCTGCCGGGCCTCGCCGTTGTTCCCGTAGAGTCTGAGGTTCGCGCCCATCCTCTTTCCCATGATCGATCTGGTAGATGTACTATAAACTTTTGCCTTAAAAAAAGGAAGATGTATATTTAGGAACAAGAACCTAAACGAATTGGTTTTGTACATTTTCTCAATTTAGAATGTTCATTAACACCGGTTTAGTACATCTTCTCAATTTCAGAATGTTCATTAACACCGCAAAAAAAGGGAGATGTATACTAAACGTTTTGGCAGTTCAATTAGTTCAAATTGAACTGCTAAACGAATTGGGTTTTGAGGAATGCATAAACGATTCGTCTCTGCATTTTTTTTAGAATAAGAAGAGGAAGCACGAGCAGGCCCAGGTGTTCATCCCGGAGGGCGTCCTCATGGAGATCCTGTCGCGGGTGCCCTACCGGTCGCTATGCCGCTTCAAGTGCGTGTCCAGACCATGGCTCGCCCTCTGCTCCGACCACGGCGTCCGCAAGAGGTCGCCGCAGACGCTCTCGGGCTTCTTCCATTTCAACCGCGGCTGGCGCTTCCACAACTATTTGTCTGGGAAAGGCCCTCCCATGGTCGACCCCGGCCTCCCTTTCTTGCGCGGCACATACGGACACTTTGAGGTCGAACAATGCAGCACCAGCCTTCTCCTCTGCAGATGCTGGAAAGCGCCCCATCCTAAGCTACTCGGATGGAATTCGTTTCCGAAAGGCAGGGCTGTTGAGCGCTTCAGATGGGGGGCTGAGGCTGATCAATTCGATTATGTCGTCTGCAATCCTGCTACTCAGCAGTGGGCTTTGTTGCCTCCTGTTCCTCCTGTAGAATTGCACAACCAGAAGCAGGCAGATGATGACCTTTTCCGTGCCATCACAGGCCATTACTTTTTGGGTTCTGATCCAGCCGTTCCTTCACGCTTTGTGGTGTTTGTGCCCGTATTTGGCATTGGCCTGCCGGTGACATGGATCTACTCATCAGAAACCAGAGGATGGACTTCCATCCGGTGCCAGTTGGATGCTTATGTTAATAATCCACGGTGCTTCTTTCTGAATGGCACCATCCTTTATTTTTGTAACTTTCTTTCAATAGTCACAGTGAACATGGAGGGAAATGTGTGGCGGGAAATGAAATTGCCACCTGCCATGACAAACATATATCTTGGTCCTTCCTTTGGGCAGTCCCAAGGATGCCTGTATGCTTGGCGGACGGACGATTGCCAGCTCTCTGTTTGGGCTCTTGAGAACTATGATACTGGACAGTGGACCCTAAGGTGTACTGTTGGCTGCCTTGAACTGTTTGGAAGGGATTGTCGCAAAGAAAATGAGGTCTACTGGATGTTTGCAATTCATCCAGATTGTGATTTGATTTTCCTTACTGACGGAAAGGAGAAGACATTGTCATACGATATGAATAACAAAAAAGTGCATGTTATTTGCGCTTCTGGAGATTTCCCGGTAGGTCTACCTTACACTCCCTGTTTTGAGGAATGGACATGAGATGCTTGTCTTGAGTTCGTTGGGTCTATGCCAAATCTTGTAGTTTTGAAGCTGTGTGTTGGTCTGTTCTGTTGTATAAATGCACTTGAGTTATTTTTCATGTTGGTGTCTGGGTGCATGCCCTTCTTTTGCTTTGAACAATACTCCATATCACTAGCCCTCTGATGAGAAAGTTTAGCTGTATGAATAAAGCCAGCCATTGTTCTGTTTCCTTTCCTGTAACAATTATTGATTTCGCTCTTTTAGTCATAATATGGGGTTAGATAATATAGTATGCAACTTGCTGTCCACCAATGTCAAATATTTATCTTTGCCTGTTTCTTTTATAGGAAGTAGGAAGTAAAATGTTATCTCCTTCTGGATTGTGTTTTTTCATTTTTCACAAGTACTATGAAGTCATGTTTCTCGGATCGACAACCCTTGAGGTTATTCCTCTGTTTTTGTGTGTTTTTCTTCTTCAGATTTGCTAATTCGCACCTTGATGAGAATTAACAAATTCTCATATAACCCCTATGCTATTTGATTCTACGTGAAGATTAGTGCATATTTTTTCTTGTTCTTTTTCCTTTTATCCATTGTAATGTCACTTAGATGAGACTTAATTAATTCACATCTAGATGAGAGCTAGGCATACCTGTACTTCTTCCTTTCGTAAAATGCATATGATGTTTCAAGGCAATAAGTTATGATGGAATGAAAATTGTACGGTAAGTGCAGTAAGTATAACAACTGTATATATCGTTCATGCTGCGATCTGGCTCAAGCTTATGCACACTGTTTCCAGGTCTGATTGCGTTGTGTAAACCAAGATAGGTATTTTATGTTTACGGACGGCTTAGAGTGCACAATGATACCAAGCAGAAAACAGGGAGCACTTCTGACATTCTTCACTTGCATTATCCTGGGGGAACGTTGGGCTTGTAATGTCGATCACGGTCTCGGAAAGTGGCAACAACTGGTTCTCGCTTATGATCTTAAGCCCCTTGGAGTATGCCTCTGCCATAGACGCACTGTACTATCTGAAATTCTGAATGAAACTTACAATACAAATGTGGTAACTGTGTGTTTTTATGGATGTTCCAGGGGAGTGTACTATTGGACAAAACTCAAAAGCATAGAGGAAACAAGAGATCAAGGTCAAGATGGCCTTCTATGATGATGACGGAAATATATCCGAGGTTCTCGCGGGGGGGACCTGCAGGTTGAGCAGATGAGGAAGGAGCTCAGGTTCAGGTAGAAGGCGATGATATGTGTGAACAGGATATTCGAAACATGACCAATAGCTTGATATCTAGTACGTACTAGTAACCAAATAAACCGTTCAACCTAGGCTTTACTGTGATGCACAAACAGAAATGTTTCGTTTCTCTTACTGCATATTTTTGCTTAGCAAAGACCAAGTCCTAATTAGTCAAAATCTTCCTTCCACTAGGGTGGGCTGGAGCCTGGAGGCCGTTGGCAGTGATCCATGACATATTTTCATCACCACATGCGCAAAGGTGTGACATGGACTATCCAGGAGTCTGTCTCGGCAAGCCATTGCCTGCAGCGTAAGTAAGTATCTGTAATCCAACCACTTAAGCTGACTACTTGTTCAAACATCGCTGATGTCAGCAAGTGATCTGATCTTCCAGATGTTTATCCCACTCTCAGATCAATCGTCGTACCGTGGCCTTTGTCGCCCCACGTAGGCAGGCGGTACAAGGCGCTGTCGGAGTCGTCATCATCTGATTACTTCTACACGCTTTTGATTTGTGACGATGATCACGTCTCCTGGTTGATTGTGCATCTGAATTCTGGGAGGCGTCATGCCATCTCCTTATCAATATTACCACGCCTCCAGGCGGAATTCAGGGGGTGAAATTAACTTGGCGGTCAGGAAATCCACGAGAACTTTACAGGAATTTCACGAAAAACAATTCGATTCAAGTACGACGGGATTTAAGGGAAAAAAATTAAGATCTACTCCCTCCGTCCGGAAATACTTGTCGGAGAAATGAATGTATCTAGATGTATTTTAGTTCTAGATACATCTATTTTTATCCATTTTTCCGACAAGTATTTTCGGACGGAGGGAGTACTTTACGACCAGAATCAACTGGACTGAATGTTGAAGCCATGCGTGCATTTTTCAGCCCTTGAGCGTCATCAGACGGCTTCCCCTCGCACGTTTCACTGGTCATAGACTCGCGCGCACAAGGGATTTCTGGAAATTCTTGACCATTTCTGTTTGATCTTTTTCGCCGTCACTTTCTCCTTTCAATTCAACCACCGTTGGCTCACGCCCTCGTGCTTCTCGACTCGCTGAGCTCATCTGGATCTGGCGAATTGTGTCTGAGCGTGACGTGTCAACTTCACCAGCTCATTCAGTAGCGTACTATCTCTCTTTTTTTTTACCTCGAGGGCATTCTCTCGAGAGCATTATCTCACGTCGTTTTCCCGGTAGAAGAAAAGGTGGAATTCCCATTATCGGAACGCGAAGCATTCAGCGTCAGCAATGCACAATTAGTCAAGGTTTCTTTCATTTTACGCATCTATGCTTTGATCAGACCTCCATTTGTCATACCTATGTTTAAGACAAGACTCGGCACCCTGCTGAGCTCATCTGAATCCGTGCAAGTTGCGATGAGCTTGACGTGCTAACTGCAGTAATCCTTTTTTAGCTGAATGGCATTTGAGCATGCATGAGCAATGGGTAGTTATTCAACGTACGTATGGAGATAGTCAACGCTCATTTCATATTCGTACTAGTGCTCCATCTTGTTTCAGTCAATGGGTTGGTGCCACGCAGACGCAGTGCCCTCAAGAGCGCATGTCAGGGGAATCAATGTTGAAGCCGTAGGTCGGCGTCTCGCAGCAACCAGGTTAGTGCCTCGGGAAAACAGACAGCGGTGCTGCTGTGAGATTTCCATGTTAAACGTTTACTTTGCCTGGGCTCAAGTTGTCATGATGAACTCGGTTGTTGTTTTTTCAAAACAAAGGCAAGAGATTTGCCTCGTGGATTAGCTAAACAGAAGAGAAATTGTTCAGCTAATTTTTGGGAGGAGGTTTCTCTTCTCAACACAATCAGAATATCCGACACAGTGCCGTTTCATGAAAACATGGCAAAAACAGAACAGATTGATTGATTGTCATCCAGAGAACCATGCAAAGCTAGCTGCTGTACAGAAGGGAACGAGCATCATTTACATGGAGTGCTAAATACTCCAGTAGAGTACATCCATCTTCACTCATCGATCTATTTACAGGCGTGTGTGGTCGAAACTAAATTCACTTAAAAAGAATTTAAAACTATCATCGTCTAGCTAACTATCATCACCATTACTGATTGATCCCAAGCAGAGAGGAAGGTCGAGCAGCAGTAATTCACATGACCTCACGAGTCAAAAGAAGAAATGAGAAGGAGAAGAGATTACTGGCTGTACTAACTCCTAATCAAAATGTCTCAGAGCCAGAGCGCGCCAGCGTCCTTGAGTATGGGCACGAGCTCGCCGGAGATGTGAACGGCCATGAGCCGGTCGAGCCCGCCGAGGAGCCTCCCGCCCACGAAAACGGCCGGCAGCGCCACGACGGCCTCGTCGCCGGCGTCTCCAGTCACCGCCGCGGCGAGCTCAGCCTCGTCGGCGACCTCGTGCACGGCGGGGTTCACCCCGAGCCCCTGCAGCAGCCGCTCCACCACGTGGCTGAGGCAGCACCCGCGCCTCCCCACCACCAGCACCGGGCTCTCCGCCACCGCCCTCCTCACCGCCTCCCCGCCGTCGCCTGCCCGCCTGCTCTCCTGACCGGCCGCGCCGACGACCTCGGCAGGCTCGGACCGCCGCGGCCACGCCGGCAGCCGCCCGGCGCTGTACGGGATCGCCTGGTACATCTCGACCTCGACGCTGATCGATCGGTGCGTGCCGCTGTGGTGTGTGCAGCTTGCGTCCGTGGTGTGACGAGCAACGGGAGCGAGGCTGGACATATAAATTAAAAGGGAGGAAGGTGGGGTGGCGTCACCCGACGACCATCGCCAGCGCCGGCCAGGTGTGTATGCGTATGCGTTCTTCTCTTGGGCGGGCTCCACGCGGCGAGGACGTCGGCGACCGCGGCTTTTTCGCGCTCCGTGCGATTGTGTGCATGCAACGCGCCGTGACGTGGCGGCGGTTCAGCCGCGGTTGCGGGGCGGTTTCATGGGCCCGGCTACGTGGCAGGTCACTATTGCTGGGGTGGCTGGCTCTCTCCTGCTGCCTAGTGGGCCCGCCCGTTAGCCGGCTGGCGCACGAGGATCAGGTTGCTTCATTTTTTAGAAAACTATGTTTTTGTCCCTTCAATTCCTAAAATGTATAGGCTTCTTTTGGTATACACTTGGTCCTTCCAGTTTCAAAAAGGGATAAGTTTGGTCCAAAATCAGATTTTAAGCACGCTGACCGGGTTTGACCACGTTTGACCGGGGATTTAACTGGTGAACACTAAATTCAAAAAAATAGCAAAAAAAAACACTAAAATTTTGTGGCAATCTAGATGCTTTGGTGCCTGAAAATTTGTGTGTGTTTCGACATCCGAGGATCTCGTGGCAAAAAGAAACTAATTTTGGCTAAAAAAGCATTTTTTTACTACAGCTCCTCGGATATTATTTGACCACAAAAATTCACATGCACCAAGCGCACCCAAGCATGTTGGTTGTCACAAAAAATTAAATTTTTCTGAATTTGTTTGCTATTTTTAAAAAAAAATTACTGTTCATCGGTCAAACCCTGGTCAACGTGCTCAAAATCTGAATTTGGACCAAACTTATCCATTTTTTAGACTTGAAGGACCAAATATATACCAAAAAAACTTGAGGGACCAAGTCTATACTTTTGGAAACTTAAGGGATCAAAAACATACTTTTCTCTTCATTTTTTTGCAAGGGGTGCCAACACTTTATTGATCTATTTGGACAATGAGAGGGATACAAGCTGGGTCATGCGGGTTAATCAGCCACAAGTTATGACCTGTCGAGCAAAAGGGAGTGTTTGGCAGGATTGTGTGCATCAACATTCGATGCTTTATTTTCAAAACTAAAACTACACCTATTAAATTGGATATGCAAAGTGAAATTTCTCTAATTACTGCGAAATAAACTCCCCCTTTCCATCATCTATGTCATCTATCACTGGTTTGCAATCACACGCCACCACGAAGTTCTGAAGAGAAAGGTCCTCTGCAAGTGCTGGTGACTCACAGAAGGCTATGGCCTCCAAGACTACCAGATCGGTAACTCTTGGAATAAATAATGTCGAAGAGCCCAAGTACAAGCCAACATGGTTTCTGCATACTGCTGCCGATGCTCCTACTCCAGTATTGAACAGCCCAGCATCTATGTTGATTTTCATCAGCCCAAGCGGGAGTGGCTTCCAGGCTGAGCTCGATTGAGCAGCCAAGCCTACAGATGACCTGTTCGACGATGCACTGGACAACACATTGATTGTATTCAACTCAGAAATGAAGTGTTTCACGAACCTATGTGTCGCCAGTGGGTTTTTCATATCTAGTATTTCTATACTCATTCTTGGGTTCGTCTGGTCTTCATGCCCTAAATAACAATACTTCCGCCTCCTTCTCCCCCTGCTTCCCGAGAGTGCTTCCTCTCTCTCCCATGGCATCAAGGACCGAATATCGCCCCTGCGGACTACCCTGTCTTAGCTGTCCATGGCCTGCTTGGTGGTGGCGCGTCCCTCAGCGGGCGTGTGGGTGAGGTGGGCTGCTTCCTTCGAGTCCTGGTGGCGCAACTGTCCTGGGTGGCTGGTGGCCGTGGAGGGAGTACCCGTCCGCCGCTGGAGGCTTGATACGCCAGATCCAGCGAGCTCCTGACCCGATTTGGTGCCATCCTTTGGCATGGCGCGCCCCTCGTCGGTGGCCCCTTGGGTTGCTTCTAATGGGTGCCCGGTAACCCAGATCTATGGTTCGTCTCCGTGCGGGTGCAAGGTGCAAGCTTTGGAGTCCAGTGGGTGGCAGATTTGTGTCAATGCGGCATTAGGGCGGCCGGCTGCGTGCTTGCGACCCATCTCCATGTGGGTGGTGAGTGAGGGTGAATCCCCTTGGTCGCCGGAGCGGTGGCTCCGAGCGATGGGCATGGTGAGACCTTTTCGACGGGTGTCGCTGCGCAGGTGCTCGTGTGTCGCCTTAGCCACTTGGGCGGCGAGGTGGATCACTCGGGGGCATCTGTCATGCGAGTGTGTTCTTCACTGCCACCCCGCCTGGTCTAGGTGTTGTTTGCATCTTACCTTGGTCGGCCGTGCCTGCGGGACCTGGTTGTGTCCCGAGCGAAAGCTCTGCCCAACAGTGTCGGGGCCGGAAATAGCGATACTCCCGTGTGTCGTTACCTCCTTGGAGATGTCATCGTGGGTGGGTGACCTCCATCCACCATGGGATTTAGTTGAAAACACTTGGTGTGGCATGTTCCAGACTGGGCGGTGGCGGCGTTGTGGCGGCATTTCCTCCTTGGAGACTTCATCTCGTGGGCAAGGTCCCATCTTGCTGGCCGTTGAGGTGTGTTCTGTGATGAAAGTTTGTTCTCGTCGTGTGTCGGTCCATGCTTCAAGGACGGTGCACTCTTCAGGAGCTAGGTTCGGCGAGGTGGCTATGCTTGAAGGCCTGCCTCTGTTGTCTTGGCGCTAGCTTCCATTTGCGCTCTAGGGTGGTGAGCACTCCATCGTTCGAATGGTGCGGCGCCCTTCGAGCCAGGGCGAGGAGCTTAGAGCTCCTATTGGCGATGATGAAACAAGATGACGTCGTTCTGCCAGATGCCCGGGCGATGGCAATGGCATAGCATCCTCACCGGCTGGTCTTCTTCTCGGGTTGGCTTCCTTTGCAGGGTTGGTCCTCCGATCATGTTTGAGGGCTCCAATTGCTTGTCTTTTTATAGCTTTGTTGCTGCTCCTGGGCACCGCTGTATCTTGCTTGAGTTTTTGTTTTGTTTTGTTGAGTTGTACCATTGGTTGTAAGGGCTTCATTAATTTAAAGCATGGCGCCAGCCTCTTTTCTAAAAACTACTCCCTTCGTTTCTAAATATTTGTCTTTCTAAAGATTTCAACAAGTGACTACATACGAAGCAAAATGAGTGAATCTACACTCTAAAATATGTCTATATACATCCGTATGTGGTAGTTCATTTGAAATTTCTAAAAAGACAAATAATTAGGAACGAAGGGAGTACATCACAATTCAGCTAGCCCCTGGTCAGGATTGCAATACAACCTACAAGAAATCTAGGCCCATTTCCATGTTCGCAAGTAAGACCAGCACAAGGCGTGCAACTTATTCATGAAGGACGGTAGGCTGACACAGAAGCGCATGCAGGGACTTGCCAGGCCATCTCAAAATTGCACGATTGATCCTACCGAGCTAGCTACCACATCATAGCTCGGAATATTCATTTCAAGTGCAAATGGGGAATATAATACTACTCGCATGCTACGTACGTTTTTTTTAGGAGTGCATGCTACGGGGAGCTCCTATCGGGCGCTTCAGGCGCCCGAACTCCTCCCTGGCGCTCGCTACGCCGCTTAGTTGGGCCGGCCCACAAAAACGGCAGACAGCGAACGCAAAAACCGCAAAAAACACCTCTACAGGTCAAGAACTCATGCACATCAAGGTCGCCGTGTGTCCCACTAGCCACTCGAGCTACCTATCATTAGTGATTTGCATCAGCGACAAATGCGTAATAAACACTGACGCCACGCTATTTAATAGCACCGAACAATCTACTGTATCGCTTAATTATTTTTGAATTATTTGGAAAAAATGTGAATTTGTAAAAGTTCATGGATTTGGAAATAAGTTCACAAACCTGAAAAGTTTCATCAATTTTCAAAAAAAAGTTCATCAAATATGAAAGAATGTTCGTGGGCTTTGAAAAGAAAAATCATCAAATATTTTAAAAGTTCGCCAAATTTGAGAAACGTTCATCAAATTTGAATTTTGTAATGGATTTCCAAAAAGTATCATAAAATTTGAAATAGTACATTGAATTTGAAAAAAAGTTCATGGAATTTGGAAAACGTTCATCAAAATTGAAAAAAAAGTTCATGAATTTTCAAAAAAAGTTCATCGACTTGAAAATAGTTCATCGAGTTTGAAAAAAAAAATCATCAAATTTGAAAAAAAGTTCATGGAATTTGGAAAATGTTCATCAAAATTGAAAAAAAAAGTTCATGAATTTTCAAAAAAAAATCATCGACTTGAAAATAGTTCACCAAGTTTGAAAAAAAATCGTCAAATTTGGAAAACGTTCATCTAATTTGAAAAAAAGTTCATCGAATTTGGAAAATGTTCATCAAAATTAAAAAAAAGTTCATGAATTTTCAAAAAAAGTTCGTCGACTTGACAATAGTTCATCTAGTTTTAAAAAAGTTCATCGAATTTAGAAAACGTTCATCAAAATTGGAAAAAAGTTCACCGAATTTGAAAAAGAAGTTCATCTAATTTGAACAAAATTGAATTTGGAAAAAGTTCATCAAAATTGAAAAAAAATCTGAATTTTCAAAAAAAGTTCATCGAGTTTGAAAAAAAGTTCATCAAATTTGAAAAACGTTCATCAAAACCACAGAAATTCATCGAATTTGAAAAAAGTTCATGCCTTTTGAGAAAATAAAAAAGTAAAGAAAACTAAAGTAAAAAACGAAAAAGAAAAACAAATAAAACGGTCCAAAAAAGACCAGATAAAAAAAAGTAAAACCGGCTGGGAACCCAGGGGAGAAACGAAGTAATAGGCACAAAGCGGTAGCTTTCCTAGTGGTTACTGCGATGTCCTTCAATCGAGTAGGTCTGCCGTTCGAATCCTGCGACCACACCTTTTTTGGAAAATTAAACAGAAAAATTGGTTAGAAGGCCGGCCCATATAGCCCGATGAGAGAGGTGGGGGGGTGTGCGCCCGTTTGCGCGGTTGCCTGTAACCGGCGCAACGGGCGCCGTTTAGGAATCGCCCATGCTACGTACTACGTAGGTTGTACTCTACCAAATTGCTAGCGCTGTCAACTCGGGATCCATCTACTATGAGGCTATGACTACGAGAGAGCAACGTCGCGGGCCGCGTATGGGTTTGTAATTTTCGGCCGGTGGGCCGTCCAGCGTGCGCCCCTTGGTCGCTTAATTAGGCTGCGTGCGCGCGGTTCGCTGTCTCTTAATAGTACCACACGGCTAGCGTGTAAATTAGTTGTGCGGCTTAATTAGGCTGCTGTTAGGCTACATAGAGCCGAGGAAGCAGTCACGGGCCAGTTAGCGCTGGCTAATCGGGTTTGCCGAGGCAAAAGACCGACGTATAGACGTTGAGGCATACACGCATCGCAAATGCGAGCCGAGTCTAACAACTCCGTATAGACGTATACGGTCAGTCTTTTTGTCTCTTTATTCTTCTTCTTGTGATTTTAATTTTGGAAAAATAGGGTCTGTTGTCACGTCCTCTTTTTTCTACCTTTTGCAAGAGGTATGGCCGAGCATTGTAAATATGTTTTTGCTACCTTGTTTTCTCCATTGCGAATTTGACGATGGTACAACATCCCTTTTGCAAGAGGTATGGACGAGCATTGTAAATATGTTTTTGCTACCTTGTTTTCTCCATTGCGAATTTGGCGATGGTACAACATCCTGAGGTCAAAAATATGAAGCAATGCATTCTTTTCTTTTCTTGTTTCCCTTACATCCGTCGCCATGCTCAAAAAACATAGTGTCAAAAAAGACTTACATTTTGGGACGGAGCGAGTAGCTAACATCAATTTTTTTATCCTTCCTTAAGACAAAAATTCTTTTCCTTTTCTGACGCTCTCGTTTATAATCGTGCACTAATCATACATGCATCATGCACGGTCACGAACGGTGGCTCACGTGAATATCACAACACACCCTTTCTTTGATTTGATCCTGGGCAGCCGGCAGCCACCTCATTGGTTTTTCTCCTTACACCCGGACAGACTTCAATTCGTCTTTTACTTCTTTCCACTCTAACTGACATCGAATCAATTTTCCCATTGCACTCCGGTTGCATCGTCGTCCCTCTCAAATTGCGGTGACTAGGGACACATCGGCCTCGCCGCCGATCCTTCGCGGAGATGCCAAGACGGCCAAACATCCTCCTTGACTTTGGAGCATCGAAGGTGGCGCCAAGTGATGAGGTCAAAATAGCCAAACTGGACCCGGAGTACCTCATGATATGTCAGCTGACAGACAAGAGTGACGTGTATAGTTTCAGCGTCGTGCTACTGGAGGTTCTCACCACAAAATAAGGCAATCTACTTCAATGGGCCCGAGGACGGGAGCCTCGTCTCGCGCTTCGTAGCGGCCACGAAGGTCGGCACGCACAACAAGCTCCTGGGCAGCTAGGCGATGAAGGAAATGGGGTCTGAGGCACTGGAAGAGGCCACCCACATCATGGTGCGATGGGTGAGCCTGAGCAGGGAAGAGTGGCCGACCATGAAGGAGGTTGCAGAGAGACTGGAGGCGCTGAGGAGGTACCACCAGCGCCCGTGGGGTCAAGGTGGTGGCAGTGATTCGAAGGAAGCGAATAGCTTGTTTGGTAGGGATATGGAACAGGGTGTGGAGTACATGTTTGTGCCTTGAGCCGTCCTTGATCTTGAAAGGGGGCAATATGTACACTTTAAGCTTGTAGTATGTTCTAATACCATGTGCCATTCTCCTGCAGAAGTGTATTGGGACTTGAATGACGAAAAAGGCTCACACCCCGTTTTATATAAAAAGCAATGACCATACAATCCGAAGGATATAACTCAACCCCACACCATCACACACACCCCCAAGACAAGATACAATGATGCCAAGAACAGCTACAGATGGAGCTGCATCCGACGACCGTGGACTACAGAAAGGCGCCCTCAGGAATGTAACGGCACCGGAGTGTTAACATGTATTTTGTATAGTGTATGTAACCGTGCACACGATGGCACGTTAGTCTCCTAGATTGTAGGATCACAACTAACCAAGGCCTGCGTGTCTACTCTCCAGTGTATGTACGTTGTTGTAACTGTGCATGAATCAAGAGAGCTTAGTTTTACTCTCCAACTTGGTATCAGTTTCCAGACCATCGCCATGTCGGAGCAGCGCTCATCCTTCTCCTCCGTGGCGACCCTCTCCGCC
This sequence comes from Aegilops tauschii subsp. strangulata, assembly GCF_002575655.3. Classification (NCBI taxonomy): domain Eukaryota; kingdom Viridiplantae; phylum Streptophyta; class Magnoliopsida; order Poales; family Poaceae; genus Aegilops; species Aegilops tauschii. The sequence continues at coordinate 482,445,519 of NC_053035.3, forward strand.
ACATCGCCGGCCTCCCTATCCTTGACGGCCCCCTCCTCGGCCACTGCCGGCGCGGCCACCTCTTCCTCCTTTATTTTTGGTACCTCGCTCTCCAATCTCAGTGCCACCGCACCACCCCACCTCCCAGTTTACACCTCTCTTCTCCTCCACTGTGCCGCCGCCACCACCTGCCCGCCATCCCATCTTCAATGCCGACATCTCTAGCCACATCAAGTTTCTCTTAAACCCTGCTGAGCATAATTATCACAAGTGGAAATCCTTCTTCTTCATGGTCGTGGTTCACTATGGCATCACATATCTTATTGAGCATCCACCTCCTCCCAACGCCGACAGCCAGTACCTCGAGCTCGACGCCCATGTCGCTCTTGCCATGTATGCCACCCTTGCTGATCAGGTCATCGATCACGTGATCGGGGCCACCACCACTTATGATCCCTGGACGCCGATCGGGGACTATTTCCTTCCCAACAGGGCAGCCTGCTACATGATGCTCAATCGCCAATATCGAAACCTCAAACAGGGCGATCTCCCTGGATCGCTCCGTCACGGCGTCAGACACGGCCAAACACCGTCTCCGCCGCCTCGACGGGGAGATGGCCAGGTACGGCGAGGAATGGTCCCTCGCTGAGATCGCCGCCGCCGCCAACGATGACGTCTCCAACGACCGCCGCCCTCTCCCCCAGCTCATGTCCTCGGTGGCCGCGGCCGCACTGTGCACGACGCAGGAAGAGGCAGAGAGGATCATCCGCGAGCATCAGGCGGCCGACGGGAAGCCTTGCCGCGACGCCACCACCTTCCGCCGCCCCAAACCCGACGACTCCGACTTCGACGGTGGGTCAAGCAACGATGACGGAGGAGGAGCCGCCGGCCAGCCCGGCATGGCCTACGAGTTCACCATGAAGTATAGGATAGTTTAGGGTTTTAGTTCACCGGACGAAACATCGTCCGGTTTTATGTAGAAAGTATCATACTTTCAGTGAAATCAGCCATGTTTATATCAAAATTCGTCATGTTTGGTAACTGATTTACCTTGACTGTCATTCCCTGATGCGGATATTCTTGAATGTGCCCTCATGTTGATGTGTTCACCGGCCGGCCGGGCAAATGACGGCTGTCCAGTGGCATGCATGCGAACGACGGCGCGCTGCTCCAGTAAAACTGGACATGACAACAGCGCTGTCCATGGTCGTTGTCCATCACAAATTAACCCGTACCACGAAAAACAAGAGAGATTCATGTGACCAGGGCCGGCCCTGATGGGGGCGCAGGGGGGGCGGCCGCCCCGGGCCCCCATAATCTAGGGGCCCCCTCCCAGGTTGCATGTACGTACTTGGCCCATTAGGCTATAGCCAGTTTCTCGTGGAAAGAAAAACGAGTAGCCCGGCTGACCAGATCCCAAGTAAAGGCCCAAGGAACGGGGGAAGGACGCAAGTCACGCAGTTTTTCCTCTGATCGTGCGACATTCCCGTGAACCATGATGCCTAATCGCCCAATCGTCGTCACAGGCTGCAGCGCTGGCGCAGTAGGGCATGTCCCAGCGGCTCCGGTGTCCCGGTCTCAAATCTCCAGCCTCCCGTGTTGGGGCCTCTCGCCCTCCCGCCTCGTGCTAGAGTGGGACACGGGAGCATCCAATCGAGGCGTCGATCCGACCAATCCGAGGTAAATGATGTATTCCCTACAGGTTAAGTACGTAGTAATCTGAAGTATTTATTTTCTGCAGATTAAGTACGTAATTTATTTTCATCCATAATCTGATGTGTTTTTCGTATTTTCATCAATGTATCATCAACTCCAAAAAATATGCATCTTGTAGCGAAAAGAAAAGGGAAACAACATGTGGTTGTCTTCATAGAATCACAGAGACAGGAGCTAGCTATTGACATTTTTTAAGAGTAATACTGACACATCAATGCGCCATGATGATGAGTTCGCAATAGTTGCCTTTTTTGTGGGGGTCAAGTTTGCAATAGTTGCAGTGGAGGAAGAACAACCAACTAATGGGAATTCTGAATCTGAGAAGCAAGAAGAAAATGTCGACACTAACATCAGTGATGACTGTGTAAGTGGCTCTCCGTACGTAACTAATTCGTTGGATGCACATTTACAGTCTCTTAGTGTTCATGAACATCTAATTTTTACTTTGATATTAAAACAAGAGATTATTTCCTATGTTAAGGTATATGATCTTATTTCTGAATTGAAGATTATCAAATTGACTTAGTCATATGGCGTAATGTCTGCTATGGAGATTTTCAAGCATGTGAGAAAGGTTGATTGTTATCCCAATGTGTCCACTGTTTATTGCATCTTATTTACTGTGCATGTGATTGTCGCATCGATTGGACGAAGCTTTTCAAAGTTGAAATTATTGAAGAACTATTTAAATACAACAATGACTCAAGAGAGACTAAATGGATTGGTAATATTATGCATCGAGAAGAAAAATTATTGGGTGAGATTGGCATCAACCCCCTCATATTATAAGTGATTTTTTTTTTGCGGGTGATAATATAAGTGACTTTACATTGAGGAATGTGAAGAAAATTTTAAGGTAATATATTTAAATCATTTGACATGAATACTGCTTTTGGACGCGTACATATGTTTATTGGTAACATTTTATGTGCGTAAATTTTATTACTATTACAATGTTTATATTAAGGGCCCCGACTTTTAGTTTCGCCCCGGGCCCCCAAAATACCAGAACCGTACCTGCATGTGACGGATGGGGCGCCCCGTTTCGTGCATGGATGTACCGGGATCGATGGTGAGGTGACACTGGTTTGGAGTCGGGGATTCATTGGGTTGGCCGTCGCTCGGCCACGGTTTCACGTACGAGGAAAGCCGCGTTTAACAGGCTAGCTGTGCGAGTTTGTACTTTAGCCAAGTGCATGACTAAATCATGCATGTGCCGATCGATCAGCGTGTCCAAACCGTGTACGTGGCAGCCAAAAAACCCACTCTACCTAGCTAGCTAGATGATTCTGCTGGGTGAAGTATCTTTCTTTTTTCCGTGAAGTTGGACGATATGTCAAGAGGGAGGGAGGAGATATACGGAGAAAGAGATGCGACGGGGATGGTTTGTGGCTCAGGGAAGAATGCCCTTTGTGATTAGTGAAGACACATGATAGAGTAAATAGCATAAAACTATCACATCTCGGGTTAGGGTTTATAAAAAAACTACCGCATTTTCAAAAATCAACCACAAAATTGGCTTGCTGTTTCAAAAAGCTACAACTTTCTGCAAGTGGCCGATTAGGCCGGAATTGATGGTGAGGTGATGGCTGGGGCGCTGGCCCGCTCTGCGTGCACCATTTTGTGCATGGATGTATATATCGGAATCGATGGTGAGGTGACACTGGTTTGGAGTGGGGGGGTTCATTGGATTGGGCGTCATTGCGCCACGGTTTCGCGTACGAGGAAAGCCGTGTAAGAGGCTAGCTGTGTGAGCTTGTAGTTTAGCCAAGTGCATGACTAGAGCATGCATGTGCCAATCGATCAGCGTGTCCAAACCGTGGCAGCCAAAATGTTCGTTCGTTAGGGAGTGTCGCGGACCACGGTTTCACGTACGAGGAAAGCCGCGTAAGATATGCTGTGTGAGGTCGTAGTTTCTACCTAACAAGTGCATGTGCAGCAGCAAGTCATCATAAGTCATATGAACGACGACGGGAGTAGAGGACGTGAGATGGCAGGGTGAGATCGAATGCACACGGTAGCTAAAGACGGCGAACTAGAGCATGCATGTGCCGACGATCAGCGTGTCCAAACTGTGGCAGCCAAGAAAAACTACTCTGGATCTTTATGTTGGGTGAAATGCTTCTTCTACACACAATGTTTCTAAAAAGATTTTCACAAAAGCTGGATGGTATATATACTTTGTACATTGGTGACAATAAATAGTTAGTGAGCTTTTGTATGTGATCACCATGGTTTACCCGACATTCTGTTGTTAATGTAACTGCTAAAAATGGACTTTAGCTGTTGATTAAATCCACACTCATTGGCTTACCAAAAAACATGATTTTATTTGGTAACCCAATAAGACACGGGATATTTTGGGGCCATCTCAACGGATATATACTTTCATAAATTCCACTAGGCGCATACACTTGGAAAGTTTGCACATTAAAAATCATAACTTGAAATATTTTCATCTCAATACATGAACCACGTGTACATTTGTTTCTTGATAAAAAGTATAAAAGCAATTGCCCTGCTATCCGTGACAAAGAGCGACTGCTTAGGTGATGGGAAGCCAAGGAGGACCCATTGGAGTTCAGGGTAGCTACATGCTAGATTTAGAATTTGCGATTTTCAAAATGACCTAACCTTATTGATGTGTTGTGAAATGAAAAGTAGTAAACATTATGAATCACTCATATGATGGTATAAGATTTAAAAGGAGGCCTTCTCCCTTACATGCTTTATTATTCATTCACGCGCATGCATAATATTACAAATGTCCAAGGAGACATACTACTCCGAAACTCTAATGCGATAAAAAGCATAGATTGATTGTGTGACCTTTTGCAAAACTTCACCATCGAGATATTTTAAAAGTCGTCGTCAGGGCCCTATGGTGTGTTCAAATTTGAAAATTTGAATTTGTGCACCTTTGTAGCACTTGATTCTCTATGCCTTTATCATGTTTTACTTGAATTGTTACTCTGGTTGAACCATACGGTGTGTTTCAATTTGAATATTTAAATCTGAAATGTTGTTGAAATTTGTGTACTGGAATTATCAAAGTTTCGGATTAATGTGTTGTGCAAATATCAAGTTGGAATGGATTATGTGAGCAAAATGGTTGAAGAATTATCATAGATTCCTTTGGGAGAGTTCGTGTGTTAGGAAAAGAACTAGGTGTGCGCTTCTTTCTATCCTGGCATTTAAGTAGTTATAGTTTAGGAGTTAGTTTTAGAGAAATAGCTAGAGATGCTCTTGGATGTGATATTTATCACTGGTTGGGTCGGTCTGCAAATGAGTAGTTTATCTTGTAGAAGAAAAGGATGAACGAGGGAAGGCCGTATCTGCAAATGTGGAGAGGAGTGCGGGTAAATTGTCATAGTTTCCTTCCTATACGTTAGATATAGACCGAACGGCCTATATTGCAGGATGACAGGCACACCATTATCACTAACTTTGCTTTTTATAAGAGTAGAGATAAGAACGCTAACAAAACCATTACTTCCTTGCGGTTTAACTGCACTTTCTCTTCTTGCGTGAAAATCAAATGATACGTAGTTCTTAGTGCATCAACGTAAATGTTACTCATATCACTATTATTTCGAGTCGGTGTTACTCACATTTCTGAGGGACCGCCATGTTTTGCAATATGGTTGGGGATAAAATTACCATGTGACACAAAGCACTTCGATCCTGATGTTTTTTACAACTAAAGTTGTCATCCAGAAAAACCCTAAAAAACTGAAACTTGTCATCCGAAAAAAAGTTAACGTGCTTCACAACTAAAATTGCCATTCTCGTGTCACTGAGCTTGTCATAAAAAGTATTCGGAGTTGCCATATATTCATGCCACACGTTTGGCATTAGTAGAGTCCTAAAATTACATTAGCACACGTAGTCTAGATAAAGTGTCACGGTGAGCCGGTGAGGTTTAACCTTCTTTCGTGGTGAAGAAATGTGGAAGGCAAATTGTCCATCAGAAACTACAGTGACGTAGGCAAATTTTCCATCATGGATGTGACGCTCAACCCTGGAACAAACGACGACGCTAGAGGCCTTCCACATATGCAAGTGTCCAACGTGAAGTGTATCTTTTTACTTGGTGATGTGTAGGGGAGCTTTAACACAAAGAGGCATCAGTTGAGCTTTTTTTGGAATTCTTGGTTAGGCTTGGAATACAAACTACTAGAAAAGACCCTCGCCTCACTCTCGTGGGCGACACGGGGATCCTTATCTACAACTGCAGCCAGACTAACCTTCTCTTTCAACCCCCGTCGCCGCCGCCAAAGGAGGCGATCGGGCTAAGCCCGTGCCGCGCGCGGTGGAGGCGTGGCATGTTTCCCTGCATATCTAGGGCGGTGTGATGATACTCTTCTTCAGTAACAGAGCTCCTGCCAGGCGGTGCGTGTAGAGCAGAGACACTTGCTTCCTCTCTCCATCCCCCAAAGCTCGGCCAGGCTTCTCCAGTAGGGCAGAAGGCGTCGGTGGTGTACCGTGTGGACCAGCCACCGATCATTTAGGGTGACGAGGCTGTCGGCGAAAACCAGTCTGGTTGCGGTCAGGGCGACATGCAGCAGTGTTGACGGACGTCGTGACCCTATTGAGGGTGCCCATGCTGCAACTCATGCCTCCTTGCGTGAGTGCTCCAGGGAAAACCGTAGATCTAATTTTTAGCATTAGATGATGACGTCATTCTCTGTTGTTTCCCCTCTTGGGGGCATCGTTTTGGAGATAGTACTGGCTGGAGGGACCCGTGGTTGGTAAGTGGGTTGCGCCGCAGTTGTCATGTCCTTGTCTCTTTGGTTCATAGACTTGAGTGGATGAGGCATGGAGACAATATAGCGGTGATTCCCTGATGTGACATGGCGGAGGTGGTGTGCAGTGGCAGTGCCGATGACACTGGCTGGTGGTGCGGATGGCCGGGCATGGTTGCTCGACGGTGCTTATGGAGGAAGATCACGTCCTTGGTGAGGTAGTGATCGATGACTCGTGGTCTATTGTCTACGGACCATCAGGCATACCTAGATTTACCAGTGACATACACTCTTGTCGGAGGCGAGGGATCGTTGGAGCGTTTCTACTACGAAATTTTGATGGTGCCACTTCTCTTCCCATGCGATCAGCATCACGCGTGTGTCGGCGAATGTTCTCGGCTCCACATACCACTCTTGGTGACTGGCATATTATGCCTGGTGCGTGCATGATTTTCAGTCGCGCGGTCAACATCTGGACTGTGTGGCCTTACATCATCTTCATGCGTCGCAAAAATGCCACAAGGAGTGTCGACGGCTCCAACTGTAGATGCTCTGGCGGTCCGGCCGTCTGGCTATAGACATGGCGCTCCGCCGGAGTCCATGTTGATCTTTACACTTTTGCGTTTGTACACCCCCTAAACACATCAAAGATAGAGATCTCTCCATACTCTTCCTGGGTCGGCCCATTTTACACTTTTCCCTGTTCTGTAAAACCTTCAAAAACTGAGTGCCCATTTCGAACCCAGCACCTCTACCCTTAGTACAAGGCAATAACAAACTGAACTACTTTCTTGTTGTGTCTAGTTGTCTTCTTTTTCTTCTTCAAATATAACACCAACCAACGTGACCCTGCTTGGTTTTTCTTGTTTGTCCGGTTTTTCTTCTTATTTTATTTTTCTCTTTCTTTTTCTTTTTTTTTAATTCATGAAGTGTTCAAATTTGTTTTCAAATCCGTGAACTTTTTTCCAAATCCGTGTACTTTTTTCAATCCACGAACTATTTTCATCTTTTACAAACTTTCTATTAAAGAAAGTGATTTTTTTTTCAAATACGTGAACATCTTTTTTCAAAATTTTTCCAAATCCGTGAACAATTGGGCCAGCCCATTTTACACCTTTTCCTGTTCTGTAAAACCTTCAAAAATTGAGTGCCCAATTCGGACTCAGCACCTCTACCCTTAGTACAAGGCAATAACAAACCGAACTACTTTCTTGTTGTGTCTAGTTATCTTCTTTTTTCTTCTTCAAATATAACACTAACCAACATGACCCTATTTTTTTGTCCACTTTTTCTTCTTCTTTTTATTTTTTCATTTTCTTTTATTTTTTAAAATTTCATGAACTATTTTTAGATCATGAACTTTTCAAATTTGTTTTCAAATCCGTATATTTTTTCAATCCACGAACTATTTTCATCTTTTAGAAACTTTCTGGTAAATCAAGTGATTTTTTTTCAAAATTGATAAACTTTTTGCAAATCCGTGAACAGTTGGGCCAGCCCAACAAACACGATGGGAGTGTTGCGGTCGCCTGTTACTCCCTCCGTCCCAAAATTCTTGTCTTACATTTGTCTAGATACGGATGTATCAAGTCACGTTGACTTGATACATCCGTATTTAGACAAATGTAAGACAAGAATTTTGGGACGGAGGGAGTACATATCAAGAACATTTTTTCCCACAAAATGACGGAACACCTTCTCACCCGAGCTCGATGCGGCTCCATCGCTGATATGCAGCTTTGCGGACCTCCAAGATGGCTCACGAAAAGTGAAGTCATTGCCGAATTAGACCGGGGCAGCACCCCGAACAGGCCATCAAATTCCGGACCTGGCACCCACCATGACTAAGACGCCAAAGGAGGAAACCATACCTGCCATCTATCAACCACGAACCCAGCACACGTCCGTCTTCAAGATGTCATCAATGCAGAGCACAGTCTGCATACGCTCCTAGACTACCTCCAAAGCTCCACGCTGACGTTGAGTAGATGCCGTGGCAACAACGAAGCCCGAGGACATATGTCCACTACAAGGATGCCGCTGCTGCCATGAGATCCCCGCTTGAACAGACTGGTTCCCAAATCCATCACCGACCATAGAGATGATCGCCTCATCGGAGAAGAATCTGGAGCTTCTTTATTCAGCATCGCCGTTGCCGCCGCCGAAGCCAAGACGTTGAACGATCCAAAAACTCTAAGCTACCAGGGGCCTAGAACCTAAAGCTAAAACGATCCGCACGCACGGGATACGGCGACCCCCCCCCCCCCCCCCCCCCGCCCCCCGCCCTCTCCATCGTCGACCTCGACCTCCCTCACCACGGACGAACAAGAGGTCGACGATGGAGAGGAGTTGCCGAAAGACGGCGATGGCTAGGGTTCCCGGTCGCTAACCAAAGAGAAAACACGTATCTTGACTCTGTACTTGCTTGCTGAATATCCCCCTTCATGACCATTAGTGTGTCATCGGCCAATTGAGTACGCGAAGAAGGAATCCACGTTGAGAGGATGGGAGGGTAGCTTTTTTATTTCCTTTCCTTTGATGACGAGAAAAGCAAGACCCTGAAATTTGTTTCCAAACGCATCCGCCAACGTCAGCCATCGGTCCCCGATCGTACGGCCCGAGACGAGCCACGCGCTCCGCCGCTCGTGCTCTCCCTTCCCACCAGGCTATATTTACGCGGACCCTCCCCATCCGCCCCGACCCCTCTCTGCCTCCTCCGCCGCGCCGCCACAGCCAGGTCAGGTGCGCCTCCTCCGTCAACCAGCGGCCGCGGCAGCGAAGCCGCCGGATCGATCGAGAGGATAGCCGCCGTCCTCCCGCTCCCGAGGTGCGTGTCCGCCCGACCCCCAGATTGTCTGTCTGCTGCCCCCGTCTTCCTCTCGGCGGCCGATCTAGGTTTGGCGCTAGATTTTTCCGCGTTCTCGTTGGACGATTTGTCGATTTGCGCCTGGTAGATGTCGGATGCAGTAGTTTTTGCATGTCTCTCGGGAGCAAATAGATCGTTGCGCCCGAATTGGTTCGGGAGATTTCGGCTGGGAATAACCCGAGGTTAAGCGATAGGGGAATTGAATCTAGGGTTTTGCAATTCCTGTGCTGGAAGATTGTTGCTATTAACTGGTAGGCGTCCCTCGTGAGATTCCTAGAGCAAATAAATCGATCCCTCAGTTCTGTTGTAAATATCATCCTAATTGAATCTAGGGTTCTGCAAATTCTTTGTTCTTTATATTAACTACTAAATAGTGCAGGGGAAACTGAATTTATATTCAATTTGTAGAATAAATCGCTCCCCAAATTTTGCTGCTGGGTCGGGACTTCCTAGTATAAGTAGGGAATATGCCAAGATTAACTAACATGGGAATTGAATGTAGGGCTATGCAAATTCTATGTTGAAATACCCTTGATGGTATTGAGGGGGGCTAAATCTATGGTCAGCAGTAGATGCTGAAAATTTGTCAGGTTAAGGATGTTGAAGCTATATTCTTTCCATCTACTATGCTGCAACAGCTGTTGCTGGCCTACTCTGCTGCTGTTGTGTCCTCTTTGTTGTATCCTTTCGTGCGGCTAGAAGTGCTTGTTTGACGGGATACCTGGGTGGTTCTTAGGTCAGGTGTATACGAGTGGCCTTGTTTAGTGGAGTTTGGGGTTTTACGATTTAGACACACCTTTTACTGGATTACAAGAGGTTTGTGAACATGTATGCAGCAGTCTGCTTTAAATTATGTGTGCATCTATGCTGTTCTGGTTGGTACTTCTTTTTTGTTTGTTTTGGGCTGTTCTCTTCAATCAAAGATTAATATTCTAAAACGGTGTGCAGATTAGGTTTTAAAACGGATCGTATAGTAATCTTTGTCTGGCGGATATAACAAGGCCTGCAACCCAGAAGGAGTGCCCTCGTGCAACAGGCAAAAAGTTATTTCTTTTGTGCTATGTTGTTTGGTCTCTTTTTGCAGTTGCAGGGGGAGAAACACTAACACTCTAGTGGGAGGAACACTTCATCTCTTTATTTCTGGTTTAACCGTTTTCAACGGTGTGCAGCTTTAGGTTAAAAAATTGATCAGTTTACTAGGAGCAGATCTAGTCCTGATGATGCCTGAAGTTGATCATGATTCTTCTGGTCTTCTTTCTATTGAGCTTGTTGCTATAATATTAACGATTTTGAATAAGTGTGCAGATTAGGTTAAAAATGGACTGGGAATAGCTTGTGCTTTATAATGTTCCAACCAAACAGTGAGCGTTACAGGGGTAAATTCACAGGAATTGTACATGTTGGTGATATTAAAAAAGATACATAGGTCTTGTGAGCCTGGTTGGTTTAATCCTATATGTTCCCATCGATATTTTGTCTTCTGTAATGCACTGTGACGACCTTAATTGAGGTATTCCAGTATTCCTTGCTCCCTGTTCTTGCCAGAGAACCCAATAATGTATTTTTAAGCACATAGATTCTTTTCTTCTAGATAAGAATTTCTGATGCTGTTCTTATCTTTGTTTTGTGCAGCTTCAGCATCATCTGAAGTGCTCCCAAAACAATGGCGGAGCACTTGGCTTCAATTTTTGGCACGGAGAAGGATAGGGTCAACTGCCCCTTTTACTTCAAGATTGGAGCTTGCCGTCATGGGGATCGTTGCTCCCGTCTGCACAACAGGCCAACCACATCGCCAACTATTGTGCTTGCTAACATGTACCAGCGACCTGATATGATCACCCCTGGAGTTGATGCCCAAGGTGTGGCTATTGCTCCAGAGAAGATGCAGGAGCACTTTGAGGACTTCTATGAGGATATCTACGAGGAGCTGAGCAAGTTTGGTGAGGTTGAGACCCTGAACGTGTGTGACAACCTTGCTGACCACATGATCGGGAATGTCTATGTCCAGTTCAGGGAGGAAGAGCAGGCAGTGGCTGCTCACAACGCCCTCCAAGGCCGCTTCTACTCTGGTCGCCCGATCATCGTGGAGTACTCCCCTGTCACGGACTTCCGTGAGGCTACCTGCAGGCAGTTTGAGGAGAACAGCTGCAACCGTGGTGGCTACTGCAACTTCATGCACGTGAAGCAGATTGGTAGGGAGCTCAGGAGGAAGCTATATGGTGGGCGTTCCAGGAGGAGCCACGGGAGGAGCCGCAGCCCGAGCCCACAGCACAGGAGGGACAACCGTGACCGTGGTGGCGACTTCCGCCGTGATGGCCGGGATGAATACCGTGGTGGCGGTGGCGGTTACCGTGGAGGCGATGGAGGTGATGGTGGCGGTTACCGTGGAGGTGGTGGTGGTGGCTACCGTGGAGGTGATGGGGGTGGCTATCATGGTGGTGGTGGTGGCGGTTACCGTGGTGGCGGCAGGGGTGGAGGTGGTGGCAGGCATGACAGGTATGATGATGGACCAAGGCGCAGGTATGGTGGCAGCCCGCCACGACGTGGAAGGAGCCCTCCAGCCAGGGAGAACAGCGAGGAGCGCAGGGCCAAGATCGAGCAGTGGAACCGTGAGCGGGAGGAGAAGAAGTGATGAAACCGCGAGTAGTGGAACCGCAAGCGTTATTTACCTTTTCATTCTTGTGTCGTTAGTTTGCTCCTATGTTGAGTCTGGTGGTTTACTGTCAGACATTGGTTGATATAGTACTATTGCTTGGTTGAGTGACCTGTCAAGTGCAGGATTCTATTAGAGGCGTGTAAGCTGCTATTTGTGCTCAATATTTATCTGCAGGATTCTCGTATTATCTGCCAAGTTTACAGTGTTCTGCTTTTGTTGGTTTGATCTTATATGGTTTCGTTTTCTCATTTAGAATATAACATCTATCTGTTGTCGACCATATAGTAAGCCATTTAACTACACGTAATCAGTATATATCATCACTTGCCAGTTGATGTTTTCTTTCCAGGAAATCACAAGATGAAACGAAACAATCACACTACGCGGCAGCATAGAGGGCAAAAGCGCAGGGCGAAGTTTTTGGTTGTCTGTTCGCTGGCTATAGTTAAGTGTGTGTGTGTCGATAGAAATATTGCTTGGTTGAGTGACCTGTCTGGTGCAGCATCACATTCGTTTTGGTCCATGGGACGTGTAAAACTGCCATTTCTTTTACAGTATTGGTCGTTGTTTAGTCACTTATTTTCTAAGTATTATATCCTGTCATCTGTTTTACTGTAATTTCCCACAGCATAAGGTTTATTTTAGAACGAAGGCTCAACTCAAGCCCTGCTTTGAATCAACAAAGTTATCAACCGGCCAGGATTATAGCATCAACCACAAGAACCAAAAAAAGAAACTGTTAAGCAAAGATAAAGAAAAACTGGAACACTATGTATCTCTTAGCAGTTTCGTCTTTTCTGTAAATTGCTGTAAACTGGAACACTATGTCTTCTTCATCTTTGCTTGTAGACCATATGTTCAAACGCTATATAGGCCCCCTCACTTGCCACAGCAATAACTCAATTTACCGACTCAGCGATTTGGTTTTCCGGGGAAAAATTTGTGTGACCATTCATTGCCGAGCTAAATACCGCTAAGCACATAATAAAATTACACTATCCAAACAGGGTAATGGATTAAGGCTGCATTTGATATTGTGGTGGAATATGATAGCCCCAATGGTTTTGTCTATTTTTAGATTTCTTTATACCCCTTTTTGCATATTTCTTTCGCTAACATTTTCACAAAAAATCATTAATCACAACTGAGCGGAGTGATCAGTTAATGAATGTGGTAGTAACTCAAGATTCAGACACATCAAATTATTTGCATAATAATGCAGAGGAAAGCATAACAACATAGGACGGCCAAACCAGAGATACATGAGTACAACTTCGGACAGAGAGAGGGTACACATTTGCCAGCAGCTGGTGAGATGAGAAGCATCACAACAAAGTTATTGCAGAGGAAGAAGGATATGATACTTGGTTTGACAGTACTAATCTCTTGCGTGCTTCGCCATCATCCACACGATGGTTGTTAGGTCACCACCACGGCCGAGTTGCTTGGCATGGGACTCCCTGCTGCATCGGATGGACGCCTGGACAAGCAGACCCACCCAGGCATCAAAGATGAACTCCAAAATATCACCTATACCCCTTACAGGAGGATAAGCCAAACGTGGGATCCAGTGTGCAAACCATGTAAGGATCCAGGTAGGCATGGCATTTTTGGTAGTTTTGCACAGTAGGCTTAGCAGCACCTGGGCGAGGTCAGTTCCTACCCGGATGGTAGTATTCGCAATATTATGTGGCATTAACCTATGCAGCATCCACTCAACAAATTCTTCTGTTGAACTAGTATACCCATTGGGTCTACTGGAAATGGTCTCCAACTCCATGGCGCTCCTCAACTCCTCCAGAGCACGGTGGGTAATCTCGTACAGGCTGCGGTCAAGGCCCGGTACCATGTGGGGGCATGCGGTGGCAAGGAACGTCATGTAATCAGACGTCACCTTGATCGCCTTCACATGTTCTTGGGAAGCTGCTTCCGTGATGATATGGGTGGTGCTCATGAGGAAAATGTCTGTGGCGATGTGCCAGATGATGATGACCTCTGAAATTCATGAAGGAACCTCATATCTCCGTCTGACTCCATAGGCTCGTAGGGTATGGTCATGGCCTTTGCAGCTTGTTCATCTTTTTTCCCATCAGCACCAATTTGAGGCTTTGCAGGAAGACCGAAGAACCATCTGCACATATTTTTGAACACCAGCTTCTTGACATTCTCTGGAATCTCAAGGTGCCTTGAGTGGTCTTCCGATTCAATCTTCTTCTCCAGTCCATGAATGCTCTGGTACAGCAAGTTATGCTGCCCAAAAGTTCCAGCCCAACTCCTGTAGCTTTTGGGCTCCTTGCTACATGCACATGTCCGCAACCATGAGGAAAGTTTGGAAAGACCGAGAGAGACGACAAAACCACGGAGCTTGTGCCATCTCCCCTGGCAGAAAAGTGAAGGAAATATGCCCTAGAGGCAATAATAAAGTTATTATTTATTTTCTTATTTCATGATAAATGTTTATTATTCATGCTAGAATTGTATTAACCGGAAACATAATACATGTGTGAATACATAGACAAACAGAGTGTCACTAGTATGCCTCTACTAGACTAGCTCGTTGATCAAAGATGGTTATGTTTCCTAACCATAGACGTGAGTTGTCATTTGATAAACGGGATCACATCATTAGAAGAATGATGTGATTGACTTGACCCATTCCGTTAGCTTAGCACTTGATCGTTTAGTTTACTGCTATTGCTTTCTTCATGACTTATACATGTTCCTATGACTATGAGATTATGCAACTCCCGATTACCGGAGGAACACTTTGTGTGCTACCAAACGTCACAACGTAACTGGGTGATTATAAAGGTGCTCTACAGGTGTCTCCGATGGTACTTGTTGAGTCGGCATAGATCGAGATTAGGATTTGTCACTTCGATTGTCGGAGAGGTATCTCTGGGCCCTCTCGGTAATGCACATCACTATAAGCCTTGCAAGCAATGTGGCTAATGAGTTAGTTACGGGATGATGCATTACGGAACGAGTAAAGAGACTTGCCGGTAACGAGATTGATCTAGGTATTGAGATACCGACGATCGAATCTCGGGCAAATAACATACCGATGACAAAGGGAACAACGTATGTTGTTATGCAGTTTGACCGATAAAGATCTTCGTAGAATATGTGGGAGCCAATATGAGCATCCAGGTTCCGCTATTGGTTATTGACCGGAGACGTGTCTCGGTCATGTCTACATAGTTCTCGAACCCGTAGGGTCCGCACGCTTAACGTTCGGTATTATGAGTTTATGTGTTTTGATGTACCGAAGGTAGTTCGGAGTCCCGGATATGATCACGGACATGACGAGGAGTCTCGAAATGGTCGAGACGTAAAGATCGATATATTAAACGATTATGTTTGGACACCGGAAGTGTTTCGGGAGGTTTCGAACATTTACCGGGGTAACGGGGGGTTACCGGAACCCCCCGGGGAGTGTAATGGGCCTATTGGGCCTTAGTGGAGAAGAGGAGGGGCGGCCAGGGCAGGCCGCGCGCCCCCTCCCCTCTAGTCCGAATTGGACAAGGAGGGGGGGGGGGGGCGGCGCCCCCCATTCCTTCCCCTCTCTCTCCTCCTTCCCCCTTCTCCTACTCCTACTAGGAAAGGAGGAGTCCTACTCCCGGTGGGAGTAGGACTCCCCCCTTGGTGCGCCCTCCTCCTGGCCGGCCGCCTCCCCCTAGCTCCTTTATATACGGGGGCAGGGGGCACCCCAAGACACAACAATTGATCATTGATCTCTTAGCCGTGTGCGGTGCCCCCCTCCACCATAATCCACCTCGGTAATATCGTAGCGGTGCTTAGGCGAAGCCCTGCGTCGGTAGCATGTTCATCACCGTCATCACGCCGTCGTGCTGACGAAACTCTCCGGCGAAGCTCTACTGGATCGTGAGTTCGCGGGACGTCTCCAAGCTGAACGTGTGCAGAACACGAAGGTGCCGTACATACGGTACTGAGGATCGGTCGATCGTGAAGACGTACGACTACATCAACCGCGTTGTCATAACGCTTCCGCTTTCGGTCTACGAGGGTACGTGGACACACTCTCCCCTCTCGTTGCTATGCATCACCATGATCTTGCGTGTGCGTAGAATTTTTTTGAAATTACTACGTTACCCAACAGTGGCATCCGAGCCAGGTTTATGCGTAGATGTTATATGCACGAGTAGAACACAAGTGAGTTGTGGGCGATACAAGTCATACTGCTTACCAGCATGTCATACTTTGGTTCGGCGGTATTGTTGGATGAAGTGGCCCGAACCGACATTACGCGTACGCTTACGCGAGACTGGTTTTACCGACGTGCTTTGCACAAAGGTGGCTGGCGGGTGTCTGTTTCTCCAACTTTAGTTGAACCGAGTGTGACTACGCCCGGTCCTTGTTGAAGGTTAAAACATCACTAACTTGACGAAATATCGTTGTGGTTTTGATGCGTAGGTAAGAACGGTTCTTGCTCAGCCCGTAGCAGCCACGTAAAACTTGCAACAACAAAGTAGAGGACGTCGAACTTGTTTTTGCAGGGTATGTTGTGATATGATATGGTCAAGGCATGATGCTATATTTTATTGTATGAGATGATCATGTTTTGTAACGGAATTATCGGCAACTGGCAGGAGCCATATGGTTGTCGCTTTATTGTATGCAATGCAATCGCCCTGTAATTGCTTTACTTTATCACTAAGCGGTAGCGATAGTCGTAGAAGCAATAGTTGGCGAGACGACAACGATGCTACAATGGAGATCAAGGTGTCGCGCCTATGACGATGGTGATCATGACGGTGCTTTGGAGATGGAGGTCAAAGGCACAAGATTATGATGGCCATATCATATCACTTATATTGATTGCATGTGATGTTTATCCTTTATGCATCTTATTCTGCTTTGATTGACGGTAGCATTATAAGATGATCTCTCACTAAATTTCAAGGTAAAAGTGTTCTCCCTGAGTATGCACCGTTGCCAAAGTTCGTCGTGCCGAGACACCACGTGATGATCGGGTGTGATAAGCTCAACGTTCATCTACAACGGGTGCAAGCCAGTTTTGCACACGCAGAAATACTCGGGTTAAACTTGACGAGCCTAGCATATGCAGATATGGCCTCGGAACACTGAGACCGAAAGGTCGAGCGTGAATCATATAGTAGATATGATCAACATAGTGATGTTCACCATTGAAAACTACTCCATCTCACGTGATGATCGGTTATGGTTTAGTTGAATTGGATCACGTGATCACTTAGATGGTTAGAGGGATGTCTATCTAAGTGGGAGTTCTTAAGTAATATGATTAATTGAACTTAAATTTATCATGAACTTAGTACCTAATAGTATTTTGCTTGTCTATGTTGTTGTAGATAGATGGCCCGTGCTATTGTTCCGTTGAATTTTAATGCGTTCCTTGAGGAAGCAAAGTTGAAAGATGATGGTAGCAATTACACGGACTGGGTCCGTAACTTGAGGATTATCCTCATTGCTGCACAGAAGAATTACGTCCTGGAAGCACCGCTAGGTGTACCACCCGCGCCGGCAACTGCATACATTGTGAATGCCTGGCAGTCGCGTGTTGATGACTACTCGATAGTTCAGTGTGCCATACTTTACGGCTTAGAACCGGGACTTCAGCGACATTTTGAACGTCATGGAGCATATGAGATGTTCCAGGAGTTGAAGTTAATATTTCAAGCAAATTCTCGGATTGAGAGATATGAAGTCTCCAATAAGTTCTACAGCTGCAAGATGGAGGAGAATAGTTCTGTCAGTGAACATATACTCAAAATGTCTGGGTATAACAATCACTTGATTCAACTGGGAGTTAATCTTCCGTATGATAGTGTCATTGACAGAATTCTTCAATCACTGCCACTAAGCTACAAGAGCTTCGTGATGAACTATAATATGCAAGGGATGGATAAGACAATTCCCGAGCTCTTCGCAATGCTAAAGGCTGCGGAGGTAGAAATAAAAAAGGAGCATCAAGTGTTGATGGTCAACAAGACCACCAGTTTCAAGAAAAAGGGTAAAGGGAAGAAGAAGGGGAACTTCAAGAATAACGGCAAACAAGTTGCTGCTCAGGAGAAGAAACCTAAGTCTGGACCTGAGACTGAGTGCTTCTACTACAAAGTGACTGGTCATTGGAAGCAGAACTGCCCCAAGTATTTGGCGGATAAGAAGGATGGCAAGGTGAATAAAGGTATATGTGATATACATGTTATTGATGTGTACCTTACTAAAGCTCGCAGTAGCACCTGGGTATTTGATACTGGTGCTGTTGCTAATATTTGCAACTCAAAACAGGGACTACGGATTGAGCGAAGATTGGCTAAGGACGAGGTGACGATGCGCGTGGGAAATGGTTCCAAAGTCGATGTGATCGCCGTCGGCACGCTACCTCTACATCTACCTTCGGGATTAGTTTTAGACCTGAATAATTGTTATTTGGTGCCAGCGTTAAGCATGAACATTATATCTGGATCTTGTTTGATGCGAGACGGTTATTCATTTAAATATGAGAATAATGGTTGTTCTATTTATATGAGTAATATCTTTTATGGTCATGCACCCTTGAAGAGTGGTCTATTTGTATTGAATCTCGATAGTAGTAATACACATATTCATAATGTTGAAGCCAAAAGATGCAAAGTTGATAATGATAGTGCAACTTATTTGTGGCACTGCCGTTTGGGTCATATTGGTGTAAAGCGCATGAAGAAACTCCATACTGATGGACTTATGGAATTACTTGGTACTTGCGAACCATGCCTCATGGGCAAGATGACAAAAACGCCGTTCTCCGGAACAATGGAGCGAGCAACAGATTTATTGGAAATTATACATACTGATGTATGTGGTCCGATGAATATTGAGGCTCGCGACGGGTATCGTTATTTTCTCACCTTCACAGATGATTTGAGCAGATATGGGTATATCTACTTAATGAAACATAAGTCTGAAACATTTGAAAAGTTCAAAGAATTTCAGAGTGAAGTGGAAAATCATCGTAACAAGAAAATAAAGTTTCTACGATCTGATCGTGGAGGAGAATATTTGAGTTACGAGTTTGGTCTACATTTGAAAAAATGCGGAATAGTTTCGCAACTCACGCCACCCGGAACACCACAGCGTAATGGTGTGTCCGAACGTTGTAATCATACTTTACTAGATATGGTGCGATCTATGATGTCTCTTACTGATTTACCACTATCATTTTGGGGTTATGCTTTAGAGACGGCTGCATTCACGTTAAATAGGGCACCATCGAAATCCGTTGAGACGACGCCTTATGACTGTGGTTTGGCAAGAAACCAAAGTTGTCATTTCTTAAAGTTTGGGGCTGCGATGCTTATGTGTAAAAGCTTCAACCTGATAAGCTCGAACCCAAATCGGAGAAATGTGTCTTCATAGGATACCCAAAGGAAACTGTTGGGTACACCTTCTATCACAGATCCGAAGGCAAGACAATTGTTGCTAAGAATGGATCCTTTGTAGAGAAGGAGTTTCTCTCGAAAGAAGTGAGTGGGAGGAAAGTAGAACTTGATGAGGTAACTGTACCTGCTCCCTTAATGGAAAGTAGTTCATCACAAAAACCGGTTCCTGTGACACCTACACCAATTAGTGAGGAAATTAATGATATTGATCAAGAAACTTCAGATCAAGTTACTACCGAACCTCGTAGGTCAACCAGAGTTAGATCCGCACCAGAGTGGTACGGTAATCCTATTCTGGAGGTCATGTTACTTGACCATGGCGAACCTACGAACTATGAAGAAGCGATGGTGAGCCCAGATTCCGCAAAATGGCTTGAAGCCATGAAATCTGAGATGGGATCCATGTATGAGAACAAAGTGTGGACTTTGGTTGACTTGCCCGATGATCAGCAAGCCATAGAGAATAAATGGATCTTCAAGAAGAAGACTGATGCTGACAGTAATGTTACTGTCTACAAAGCTCGACTTGTTGTGAAAGGTTTTCGACAAGTTCAAGGGGTTGACTACGATGAGACTTTCTCACCTATAGCGATGCTTAAGTCTGTCCGAATCATGTTAGCAATTGCCGAATTTTATGATTATGAAATTTGGCAAATGGATGTCAAAACTGCATTCCTGAATGGATTTCTAGAAGAAGAGTGGTATATGATGCAACCAGAAGGTTTTGTCGATCCAAAGGGTGCTAACAAAGTGTGCAAGCTCCAGCAATCCATTTATGGACTGGTGCAATCCTCTCGGAGTTGGAATAAACGTTTTGATAGTGTGATCAAAGCATATGGTTTTATACAAACTTTTGGAGAAGCCTGTATTTACAAGAAAGTGAGTGGTAACTCTGTAGCATTTCTAATATTATATGTGGATGACATATTGTTGATTGAAAATGATATAGAATTTCTGGATAGTATAAAAGGATACTTGAATAAGAGTTTTTCAATGAAAGACCTCGGTGAAGCTGCTTACATATTGGGCATCAAGATCTGTAGAGATGGATCAAGATGCTTAATTGGACTTTCACAAAGCACATACCTTGACAAAATTTTGAAAAAGTTCAAAATGGATCAAGCAAAGAAAGGGTTCTTGCCTGTGTTACAAGGTGTGAAGTTGAGTCAGACTCAATGCCCGACCACTGCAGAAGATAGAGAGAAAATGGAAGGTGTTCCCTATGCTTCAGCCATAGGCTCTATCATGTATGCAATGTTGTGTACCAGACCTGATGTGTGCCTTGCTATTAGCTTAGCAGGGAGGTACCAAAGTAATCCAGGGGTGGATCACTGGACAGCGGTCAAGAACATCCTAAAATACCTGAAAAGTACTAAGGATATGTTTCTCGTTTATGGAGGTGACAAAGAGCTCGTCGTAAATGGTTACGTCGATGCAAGCTTTGACACTGATCCGGACGATTCTAAATCGCAAACCGGATACGTGTTTATATTGAATGGTGGAGCTGTAAGTTGGTGCAGTTCTAAACAAAGCGTCGTGGCGGGATCTACGTGTGAAGCGGAGTACATAGCTGCTTCGAAAGCAGCAAATGAAGGAGTCTGGATGAAGGAGTTCATATCCGATCTAGGTGTCATACCTAGTCCATCGGGTCCAATGAAAATCTTTTGTGACAATACTGGTGCAATTGCCTTGGCAAAGGAATCCAGATTTCACAAGAGAACCAAGCACATCAAGAGACTCTTCAATTCCATCCGGGATCAAGTCCAGGTGGGAGACATAGAGATTTGCAAGATACATACGGATCTGAATGTTGCAGACCCGTTGACTAAGCCTCTTCCACGAGCAAAACATGATCAGCACCAAGACTCCATGGGTGTTAGAATCATTACTGTGTAATCTAAATTATTGACTCTAGTGCAAGTGGGAGACTGAAGGAAATATGCCCTAGAGGCAATAATTGTTGGGGAACGTAGTAATTTCAAAAAATTTCCTACGCACACGCAAGATCATGGTGATGCATAGCAACAAGAGGGGAGAGTGTTGTCCACGTACCCTCGTAGACCGAAAGCGGAAGCGTTAACACAACGCGGTTGATGTAGTCGTACGTCTTCACGATCCGACCGATCAAGTACCGAACGTACGGCACCTCCGAGTTCAGCACACGTTCAGCTCGATGACGTCCCTCGAACTCCGATCCAGCCGAGTGTTGAGGGAGAGTTTCATCAGCACGACGGCGTGGTGACGATGATGATGTTCTACCGACGCAGGGCTTCGCCTAAGCACCGCTACAATATTATCGAGGTGTAATATGGTGGAGGGGGGCACCGCACACGGCTAAGAGATCAATGATCAATTGTTGTGTCTATGGGGTGCCCCCCTGCCCCCGTATATAAAGGATCAAAGGGGGAGAGGTGCGGCCAGCCTTGGGGCGCGCCAGGAGGAGTCCTACTCCCACCGGGAGTAGGACTCCCCCCCTTTTCCTAGTTGGATTAGGACTTGGGAGGGGGGAAAGAGGAGAGGGAGAAGAAGGAAGGGGGGCGCCGCCCCCTTCTCCTTGTCGTATTCAGACTAGGGGGGAGGGGCGCGCGGCCCAGCCCCAGCCGCCTCTCCTCTCTTCCACCTAGGCCCACTAAGGCCCATTATGTTGCCGGGGGGTTCCGGAAACCTCCCTGTACTCCGGTAAAATCCCGATTTCACCCGGAACACTTCCGATATCCAAACATAGGCTTCCAATATATCAATCTTTATGTCTCGACCATTTCGAGACTCCTCGTGATGTCCGTGATCACATCCGGGACTCCGAACAACCTTCGGTACATCAAAACATATAAACTCATAATATAACTGTCATCAAAACATTAAGCGTGCGGACCCTACGGGTTCGAGAACTATGTAGACATGACCGAGACACGTCTCCGGTCAATAACCAATAGCGGAACCTGGATGCTCATATTGGCTCCCACATATTCTACGAAGATCTTTATCGGTCAGACCGCATAACAACATACGTTGTTCCCTTTGTCATCGCTATGTTACTAGCCCGAGATTCGATCGTCGGTATCTCAATACCTAGTTCAATCTCGTTACCGGCAAGTCTCTTTACTCGTTCTGTAATACATCATCTCGCAACAAACTCATTAGTTGCAATGCTTGCAAGGCTTAAGTGATGTGTATTACCGAGAGGGCCCAGAGATACCTCTCCGACAATCGGAGTGACAAATCCTAATCTCGAAATACGCCAACCCAACAAGTACCTTCGGAGACACCTGTAGAGCACCTTTATAATCACCCAGTTACGTTGTGACGTTTGGTAGCACACAAAGTGTTCCTCCGGTAAACGGGAGTTGCATAATCTCATAGTCATAGGAATATGTATAAGTCATGAAGAAAGCAATAGCAACATACTAAACGATCGAGTGCTAAGCTAACGGAATGAGTCAGGTCAATCACATCATTCTCCTAATGATGTGATCCCGTTAATCAAATGACAACTCTTTGTCCATGGCTAGGAAACATAACCATCTTTGATCAACGAGCTAGTCTAGTAGAGGCATACTAGTGACACTTTGTTTGTCTATGTATTCACACAAGTATTATGTTTCCGGTTAATACAATTATAGCATGAAGAATAAACATTTATTATGATATAAGGAAATAAATAATAACTTTATTATTGCCTCTAGGGCATATTTCCTTCAGTCTCCCACTTGCACTAGAGTCAATAATCTAGATTACACAGTAATGATTCTTACACCCATGGAGCCTTGGTGCTGATCATGTTTTGCTCGTGGAAGAGGCTTAGTCAACGGGTCTGCAACATTCAGATCCGTATGTATCTTGCAAATTTCTATGTCTCCCACCTGGACTAAATCCCGGATGGAATTGAAGCGTCTTTTGATGTGCTTGGTTCTCTTGTGAAATCTGGATTCCTTTGCTAAGGCAATTGCACCAGTATTGTCACAAAAGATTTTCATTGGACCCGATGCACTAGGTATGACACCTAGATCGGATATGAACTCCTTCATCCAGACTCCTTCATTTGCTGCTTCCGAAGCAGCTATGTACTCCGCTTCACACGTAGATCCCGCCACGACGCTTTGTTTAGAACTGCACCAACTGACAGCTCAACAGTTCAATGTAAACACGTATCCGGTTTGCGATTTAGAATCGTCCGGATCAGTGTCAAAGCTTGCATCGACGTAACCATTTACGATGAGCTCTTTGTCACCTCCATAAACGAGAAACATATCCTTAGTCCTTTTCAGGTATTTCAGGATGTTCTTGACCGCTGTCCAGTGATCCACTCCTGGATTACTTTGGTACCTTCCTTCTAGACTTATAGGAAGGCATACATCAGGTCTGGTACACAGCATTGCATACATGATAGAGCCTATGGCTGAAGCATAGGGAACATCTTTCATCTTCTCTCTATCTTCTGCAGTGGTCGGGCATTGAGTCTTACTCAACTTCACACCTTGTAACACAGGCAAGAACCCTTTCTTTGCTTGTTCCATTTTGAACTTCTTCAAAACTTTGTCAAGGTATGTGCTTTGTGAAAGTCCAATTAAGCGTCTTGATCTATCTCTATAGATCTTGATGCCCAATATATACGCAGCTTCACCGAGGTCTTTCATTGAAAAACTCTTATTCAAGTATCCCTTTATGCTATCCAGAAATTCTATATCATTTCCAATCAGTAATATGTCATCCACATATAATATCAGAAATGCTACAGAGCTCCCACTCACTTTCTTGTAAATACAGGCTTCTCCAAAAGTCTGTACAAAACCAAATGCTTTGACCACACTATCAAAGCATTTATTCCAACTCCGAGAGGCTTGCACCAGTCCATAAATGGATCGCTGGAGCTTGCACACTTTGTTAGCTCCCTTTGGATCGACAAAACCTTGCGGTTGCATCATATACAATTCTTCTTCCAGAAATCCATTCAGGAATGCAGTTTTGACATCCATTTGCCAAATTTCATAATCATAAAATGCGGCAATTGCTAACATGATTCGGACAGACTTAAGCATCGCTATGGGTGAGAAGGTCTCATCGTAGTCAATCCCTTGAACTTGTCGAAAACCTTTCGCAACAAGTCGAGCTTTATAGACAGTAACATTACCGTCAGCGTCAGTCTTCTTCTTGAAGATCCATTTATTTTCAATGGCTTGCCGATCATCACGCAAGTCAACCAAAGTCCATACTTTGTTCTCATACATGGATCCCATCTCGGATTTCATGGCCTCAAGCCATTTTGCGGAATGTGGGCTCACCATCGCTTCTTCATAGTTCGTAGGTTCGTCATGGTCTAGTAACATAACCTCCAGAACAGGAATACCGTACCACTCTGGTGCGGATCTTACTCTGGTTGACCTACGAGGTTCAGTAATAACTTGATCTGAAGTTTCATGATCATCATCATTAACTTCCTCACTAATTGGTGTAGGTGTCGCAGAAACCGGTTTCTGTGATGAACTACTTTCCAATAAGGGAGCAGGTATAGTTACCTCATCAAGTTCTACTT
Source organism: Aegilops tauschii subsp. strangulata (assembly GCF_002575655.3). NCBI lineage: Eukaryota > Viridiplantae > Streptophyta > Magnoliopsida > Poales > Poaceae > Aegilops > Aegilops tauschii. The sequence continues at coordinate 482,470,432 of NC_053035.3, forward strand.
TCCTCCCACTCACTTCTTTCGAGAGAAACTCCCTCTCCAGAAAATTTCCGAATTTAGCAACAAAAGTTTTGCCTTCGGATCTGTGATAGAAAGTGTACCCAACAGTCTCCTTTGGGTATCCTATGAAGACACATTTCTTCGATTTGGGTTCGAGGTTATCAGGTTGAAGTTTTTTCACATAAGCATCGCAGCCCCAAACTTTAAGAAACGACAACTTTGGTTTCTTGCCAAACCACAGTTCATAAGGCGTCGTCTCAACGGATTTCGATGGTGCCCTATTTAACGTGAATGCAGCCGTCTCTAAAGCATAACCCCAAAACGATAGCGGTAAATCAGTAAGAGACATCATAGATCGCACCATATCTAGTAAAATACGATTATGACGTTCGGACAAACCATTACGTTGTGGTGTTCCGGGTGGCGTGAGTTGCGAAACTATTCCGCATTGTTTCAAATGAAGACCAAACTCATAACTCAAATATTCTCCTCCACGATCAGATCGTAGAAATTTTATTTTCTTGTTACGATGATTTTCAACTTCACTCTGAAATTCTTTGAACTTTTCAAATGTTTCAGACTTGTGTTTCATTAAGTAGATATACCCATATCTGCTCAAATCATCTGTGAAGGTGAGAAAATAACGATATCCGCCACGAGCCTCAATATTCATCGAACCACATACATCTGTATGTATGATTTCCAACAAATATGTTGCTCTCTCCATAGTTCCGGAGAACGGTGTTTTAGTCATCTTGCCCATGAGGCACGGTTCACAAGTACCAAGTGATTCATAATCAAGTGGTTCCAAAAGTCCATCAGTATGGAGTTTCTTCATGCGCTTTACACCGATATGACCTAAACGGCAGTGCCACAAATAAGTTGCACTATCATTATCAACTCTGCATCTTCTGGCTTCAATATTATGAATATGTGTATCACTACTATCGAGATTCAACAAAAATAGACCACTCTTCAAGGGTGCATGACCATAAAAGATATTACTCATATAAATAGAACAACCATTATTCTCTGATTTAAATGAATAACCGTCTCGCATCAAACAAGATCCAGATATAATGTTCATGCTTAACGCTGGTACCAAATAACAATTATTTAGGTCTAAAACTAATCCTGAAGGTAGATGTAGAGGTAGCGTGCCGACCACGATCACATCGACTTTGGAACCATTTCCCACGCGCATCGTCACCTCGTCCTTAGCCAATCTTCGCTTAATCCGTAGCCCCTGTTTCGAGTTGCAAATATTAGCAACAGAACCCGTATCAAATACCCAGGTGCTACTGCGAGCATTAGTAAGGTACACATCAATAACATGTATATCACATATACCTTTGTTCACCTTGCCATCCTTCTTATCCGCCAAATACTTGGGGCAGTTCCCCTTCCAGTGACCAGTCTGCTTGCAGTAGAAGCACTCAGTCTCAGGCTTAGGTCCAGACTTGGGTTTCTTCTCCTGAACAGCAACTTGCTTGCTGTTCTTCTTGAAGTTCCCCTTCTTCTTCCCTTTGCCATTTTTCTTGAAACTAGTGGTCTTATTGACCATCAACACTTGATGCTCCTTTTTGATTTCTACCTCCGCATCCTTTAGCATTGCGAAGAGCTCGGGAATCGTCTTATCCATCCCTTGCATGTTATAGTTCATCACGAAGGTCTTGTAGCTTGGTGGCAGTGATTGAAGAATTCTGTCAATGACGCTATCATCCGGAAGATTAACTCCCAGTTGAATCAAGTGATTGTTATACCTAGACATTTTGAGTATATGCTCACTGACAGAACTATTCTCTTCCATCTTGCAGCTGTAGAACTTATTGGTGACTTCATATCTCTCAATCCGGGCATTTGCTTGAAATATTAACTTCAACTCCTGGAACATCTCATATGCTCCATGACGTTCAAAACGTCGTTGAAGACCCGGTTCTAGGCCGTAAAGCATGGCACACTGAACTATCGAGTAGTCATCAGCTTTGCTCTGCCAGACGTTCATAACATCTGGTGTTGCTCCTGCAGCAGGCCTGGCACCCAGCGGTGCTTCCAGGACGTAATTCTTCTGTGCAGCAATGAGGATAATCCTCAAGTTACGGACCCAGTCCGTGTAATTGCTACCATCATCTTTCAACTTTGCTTTCTCAAGGAACGCATTAAAATTCAACGGAACATCAGCACGGGCCATCTATCTACAATTAACATAGACAAGCAAGATACTATCAGGTACTAAGTTCATGATAAATTCAAGTTCAATTAATCATATTACTTAAGAACTCCCACTTAGATAGACATCCCTCTAATCCTCTAAGTGATCACGTGAACCATATCAACTAAACCATGTCCGATCATCACGTGAGATGGAGTAGTTTCAACGGTGAACATCACTATGTTGATCATATCTACTATATGATTCACGCTCGACCTTTCGGTCTCCGTGTTCCGAGGCCATATCTGTTATATGCTAGGCTCGTCAAGTTTAACCTGAGTATTCCGCGTGTGCAACTGTTTTGCACCCGTTGTATTTGAACGTAGAGCCTATCACACCCGATCATCACGTGGTGTCTCAGCACGAAGAACTTTCGTAACGATGCATACTCAGGGAGAACACTTATACTTTGATAATTTAGTGAGGGATCATCTTATAATGCTACCGTCAATCAATGCAAGATAAGATGCATAAAAAGATAAACATCACATGCAATCAATATAAGTGATATGATATGGCCATCATCATCTTGTGCTTGTGATCTCCATCTCCGAAGCACCGTCATGATCCCCATCGTCACCGGCGCGACACCTTGATCTCCATCGTGGCATCGTTGTCGTCTCGCCAACTATTGCTTCTACGACTATCGCTACCGCTTAGTGATAAAGTAAATCAATTACATGGCGATTGCATTGCATACAATAAAGCGACAACCATATGGCTCCTGCCAGTTGCCGATAACTCGGTTACAAAACATGATCATCTCATACAATAAAATTTAGCATCATGTCTTGACCATATCACATCATAACATGCCCTGTAAAAACAAGTTAGACGTCCTCTACTTTGTTGTTGCAAGTTTTACGTGGCTGCTACGGGCTTAGCAAGAACCGTTCTTACCTACGCATCAAAACCACAACGATAGTTTGTCAAGTTGGTGCTGTTTTAACCTTCGCAAGGACCGGGCGTAGCCACACTCGGTTCAACTAAAGTTGGAGAAATTGACACCCGCCAGCCACCTCTGTGCAAAGCACGTCGGAAGAACCAGTCTCGTGTAAGCGTACGCGTAATGTCGGTCCGGGCCGCTTCATCCAACAATACCGCCGAACCAAAGTATGACATGCTGGTAAGCAGTATGACTTATATCGCCCACAACTCACTTGTGTTCTGCTCGTGCATATGACATCTACGCATAAAACCAGGCTCGGATGCCACTGTTGGGGAACGTAGTAATTTCAAAAAAAAATCCTACGCACATGCAAGATCATGGTGATGCATAGCAACGAGAGGGGAGAGTGTTGTCCACGTACCCTCGTAGACCGAAAGCAGAAGCGTTAACACAACGCGGTTGATGTAGTCTTACGTCTTCACGATCTGACCGATCAAGTACCGAACGTAAGGCACCTCCGAGTTCAGCACACGTTCAGCTCGATGACGTCCCTCGAACTCCGATCCAGCCGAGTGTTGAGGGAGAGTTTTGTTAGCATGACGGCGTGGTGACGATGGTGATGTTCTACCGATGCAGGGCTTTGCCTAAGCACCGCTACGATATTATCGAGGTGTAATATGGTGGAGGGGGGCACCGCACACGGCTAAGAGATCAATGATCAATTGTTGTGTCTATGGGGTGCCCCCCTGCCCCCGTATATAAAGGATCAAAGGGGGAGAGGTGCGGCCGGCCTTGGGGCGCGCCAGGAGGAGTCCTACTCCCACCGGGAGTAGGACTCCCCCCTTTTCCTAGTTGGATTAGGACTTGGGAGGGGGGAAAGAGGAGAGGGAGAAGAAGGAAGGGGGGCACCGCCCCCTTCTCCTTCTCCTATTCGGACTAGGGGGAGGGGCGCGCGGCCCAGCACTAGCCGCCTCTCCTCTCTTCCACCTAGGCCCACTAAGGCCCATTATGTTGCCGGGGGGTTCCGGTAACCTCCCGGTACTCCGGTAAAATCCTGATTTCACCCGGAACACTTCCGATATCCAAACATAGGCTTACAATATATCAATCTTTATGTCTCGACCATTTCGAGACTCCTCGTCATGTCCGTGATCACATCCGGGACTCCGAACAACCTTCGGTACATCAAAACATATAAACTCATAATATAACTGTCATCGAAACGTTAAGCGTGCGGACCCTACGGGTTCGAGAACTATGTAGACATGACCGAGACACGTCTCCGGTCAATAACCAATAGCGGAACCTGGATGCTCATATTGGCTCCCACATATTCTACGAAGATCTTTATCGGTCAGACCGCATAACAACATACGTTGTTCCCTTTGTCATCAGTACGTTACTAGCCCGAGATTCGACCGTCGGTATCTCAATACCTAGTTCAATCTCGTTACCGGCAAGTCTCTTTACTCGTTCTGTAATACATCATCTCGCAACAAACTCATTAGTTGCAATGCTTGCAAGGCTTAAGTGATGTGTATTACCGAGAGGGCCCAGAGATACCTCTCCGACAATCGGAGTGACAAATCCTAATCTCGAAATACGCCAACCCAACAAGTACCTTCGGAGACACCTGTAGAGCACCTTTATAATCACCCAGTTACGTTGTGACGTTTGGTAGCACACAAAGTGTTCCTCCGGTAAACGGGAGTTGCATAATCTCATAGTCATAGGAACATGTATAAGTCATGAAGAAAGCAATAGCAACATACTAAACGATCGAGTGCTAAGCTAACGGAATGGGCCAGGTCAATCACATCATTCTCCTAATGATGTGATCCCGTTAATCAAATGACAACTCATGTCAATGGCTAGGAAACATAACCATCTTTGATCAACGAGCTAGTCTAGTACAGGCATACTAGTGACAATTTGTTTGTCTATGTATTCACACAAGTATTATGTTTCCGGTTAATACAATTCTAGCATGAATAATAAACATTTATTATGATATAAGGAAATAAATAATAACTTTATTATTGCCTCTAGGGCATATTTCCTTCAATAATAAAGTTATTATTTATTTCCTTATTTCATGATAAATGTTTATTATTCATGCTAGAATTGTATTAACCGGAAACATAATAGATGTGTGAATACATAGACAAATAGAGTGTCACTAGTATGCCTCTACTTGACTAGCTCGTTGATCAAAGATGGTTATGTTTCCTAACCATAGACATGAGTTGTCATTTGATAAACGGGATCACATCATTAGAAGAATGATGTGATTGACTTGACCCATTCTGTTAGCTTAGCACTTGATCGTTTAGTTTACTGCTATTGCTTTCTTCATGACTTATACATGTTCCTATGACTATGAGATTATGCAACTCCCGATTACCGGAGGACCACTTTGTGTGCTACCAAACGTCACAACGTAACTGGGTGATTATAAAGGTGCTCTACAGGTGTCTCCGATGGTACTTGTTGAGTTGGCATAGATCGAGATTAGGATTTGTCACTCCGATTGTCGGAGAGGTATCTCTGGGCCCTCTCGGTAATGCACATCACTATAAGCCTTGCAAGCAATGTGGCTAATGAGTTAGTTATGAGATGATGCATTACGGAACGAGTAAACAGACTTGCCGGTAATGAGATTAAGCTAGGTATTGAGATACCGATGATCGAATCTCGGGCAAGTAACATACCGATGACAAAGGGAACAACGTATGTTGTTATGCGGTTTGACCGATAAAGATCTTCGTAGAATATGTGGGAGCCAATATGAGCATCCAGGTTCTGCTATTGGTTATTGACCGGAGACGTGTCTCGGTCATGTCTACATAGTTCTCGAACCCGTAGGGTCCGCACGCTTAACGTTCGGTGACGATCGGTATTATGAGTTTATGTGTTTTGATGTACCGAAGGTAGTTCGGAGTCCTGGATATGATCACGGACATGACGAGGAGTCTCGAAATGGTCGAGACATAAAGATCGATATATTGGACGACTATGTTTGGACACCGGAAGTGTTTCGGGAGGTTTCGGACATTTACCGGGGTACCGGGGGGTTACCGGAACCCCTCGGGGAGTGTAATGGGCCTATTGGGCCTTAGTGGAGAAGAGGAGGGGCGGCCAGGGCAGGCCGCGCGCCCCTTCCCCCTCTAGTCCGAATTGGACAAGGAGGGGGGCGGCGCCCCCCTTTCCTTCCCTCTCTCTCCTCCTTCCCCCTTCTCCTACTCCTACTAGGAAAGGAGGAGTCCTCCTCCCGGTGGGAGTAGGACTCCCCCCTTCGCGCGCCCTCCTCCTGGCCGGACGCCTCCTCTCTAGCTCCTTTATATACGAGGGCAGGGGGCACCCCAAGACACAACAATTGATCATTGATCTCTTAGTCGTGTGCGGTTCCCCCCTCCACCATAATCCACCTCGGTAAAATTGTAGCGGTGCTTAGGCGAAGCCCTGCGTCAGTAGCATCATCATCACCGTCATCACGCCGTCGTGCTGATGAAACTCTCCGGCGAATCTCTACTGGATCGTGAGTTCGCGGGACGTCTCCGAGCTGAATGTGTGCAGAACACGGAGGTGCCGTACGTTCGGTACTGAGGATCGGTCGATCGTGAAGACGTACGACTACATCAACCGCGTTGTCATAACGCTTCCGCTTTTGGTCTACGAGGGTACGTGGACACACTCTCCCCTCTCGTTGCTATGCATCACCATGATCTTGCGTGTGTGTAGGATTTTTTTTGAAATTACTACGTTACCCAACAAAAAGTTCTTGCTTCAACCAATTGTGTGGCCTAACTTTGAAGAATGAGTATGTCCAGGTTGACACTAATGCTCTGAGCAGCCAAACCATGTCAAGGAGAAGGGTCATCCAAAGCAATGTGTAAGTGATAACTGTGTCTATCCGCTGCAAGACCACTTTATAGTCGAGCCAAAACATCAGTAGTGCTGCAGTGGTCAGGGGCAGTGAGGCCAGACGTATGGCATAGCCACCCCATGTGTGGATCGACCACATATGCCTTGGTGTAGAGGATGTCGTGCATGAGGGAGACTCCCATCTCCACCACCTTGCACACAGTCTTCCATCTCCCAGAGAAGATGCTTCTGATGGCAACACGATCTATGTACTCCATCGAATAATCAGAGAATGTACCCTTGCAGATGTCGAATAGAATGTGGGCAACTAGTAGGGCCTTCTCATCATCTAGCTCCAGGTTCTTGACTTCACCAAAATCATCATCGACCAAGCTACTTGGCAGTTGCTTGAATGAGCTCCGGACGACGCCCAAGTCACCTCGCCGTAGTGCCACAGAACTCTTAACATACTTGAAAATGCCCAAGAACAACATGATGCAGGACGCTTGGCGCAGGCTTCCCGTGGCAGAGTCTTCAAGTATGTACCGGTACAGAACATATATGGCTCCAAATGACTTAATGGGAACCAGCAGCATCTGGCGTGCCCAGGCCTCATGGTCCGCCATGGCGTAGGTGCTCATGTTGTCAGGGCGAGCGTGGTGTTGCAGGAGGAACGGCACCCAGAACGCAACAATCAGCTTCTCTTGCGGCGTGGCGTCCAGTTAAAGGTTACCGAGGACATACATGGGGCCCTACTCAGTCACCTAATACGCCACCCATAGGAACCGCCTCTTCCACGTGTGGCCTTCGCGCCGACGGCTCTCAGAGAAGGCGGCCAGGACAAGATGCAAGGCTAAGCTTGAAAGCACCATTGCCCGGAACACCCAGAAACCTGTCAGGCCAGATAGTGCTGCTCTGAAGAATTCCCCTATTCCAGTGTGTCGGAAGCAACTCTAGCCGTCGATCTACCATCCAGTGGCTCTCCTGTGTTGATAACGGTTCGCCACTGGCATGTGGTCTAGGCCATAGATCATCCATCCAGCGGCTATCATCACTCCTAGTGTCGCTGTTCACTTTCCGACATAGCATGTGCTCTGTTTTACTTTGAGTTTCACCTTTTCCTTCTGTGATGGCTATATAGCCACCTCCCCCTCTTAGTTTTGGACACGATCATTGTATTTGGGTATAAACCCTAGCCGCTGGTGGCGTGCTGTACTACTTTCCCCTTTCTAAGCAATACAAACCCTAGCTCAATTTCCCCAAATTCCTCTTTGAAAGTGTGATGTTGAGTGCTAAGTGAGTTCGATTCCAGTCAAGATCCTGACAATTGGTATCAGAGGCCCAACAATTCTCGGAGGCGGAGGATCTGGTGAGTAGAGGTTGGAGGCACGGCTGTAAAATCCCTCTGCAAGCCGGAGATCAGGCGGCGGTGATGGGTGGCGGTCGGAGCGGCACAGTTCGGAGGCAATCTGATTTCAGTCCTGGTTGCTGGAGAACATTTCTCCTACGGTAAAATCCTAGAAACTGGACTCGGGTGGTGCTTCCTGGTGGAGGGTGTTGAAGTCGGAGTGGCGGCGGTAGAAACGCGAGATCTCGTCGGCAAGTTCCCTCCCTTCCCACCCTTTGTCGGAGCTTTTTGGATCCAAGCAGAACCATGTCCCATCCTGAAGAATCTGGTGACACGGGCACCTTGCATCTCGAATCTTTGGAGCTTGACATTAAGACCTTGCAGCGTTATCGCGAGGAAGACAAAAAGGAATTCCAGGAATTCCAATCAATGGTCAACAGGAACTTCATCACAATGCAACAAAACTTTGACAAAATTCTGGACAACTTCAAGCGCTTGTTGCTCGTTCCGGAGCTGGGCGACGTCCGTGATGAATAGTCAGCACAAGATAGTGCACAGCCAAAGCAGCATCAGCTGCATTCTCCGGTCAATGCACCAGGCAGGCTCAAACAGCTCCATGTAAATACTCCTCCTTCAGTGGCTATGCCAGACAAAGATGCCCCTGCCATAATAGGGACTGCTGTCTTGAGAGACACTACAGGAAAAGAGCTCAATTTGGATGGTGCGCCAAAAGTGTCGTATAGACATCCAAATTTTGCAAACACCAAAACAGTAGCAATACAACAGGTACAGCAAGCCCCACCTCCTCAGCAACAACCCATACAAATAGAAGATAATGCACAGGAGGAGTGGCCAGATGGAGAAGACAGAGGTATAAGACCCAACTCCCCATTTGACAATAGACGAAAAGTGCTCACTGTGAAACCTGCCAAACTAAACATCTCTGAATTTAGTGGCACTCGCCCAGAGTCATGGATTCAGAACCTTGAACAGTATTTTGCTGCTGCAAGGACTCCCCTGGAACACAGAACTGAGCTGGCAGTTTCATATCTGCAAGGCCCTGCTATACAGTGGTGGAGGGGAAATGGGTTTTCACCACAAAATGTACCCTGGCACAGATTTTGCTCTTATATTGCAGATAGGTTCTCCCTGGACTCTGCTTGTGATATTGTTAACTCCTTCCATGCAATCACTCAAAGTTCCACTGTAGCTGTGTATGTAGAGCAATTTGAATAGCTAGTAAACGGCATGAGAAGAGAAAATCCTGCCATCCCCAATGACTATTATGTAACTAGCTTCCGGTCTGGATTAAGCCCTTACATCAGAAGTCATGTAGAGTGTTTTAAGCCTCCTGATATGCAAACATCAGTATGGTATGCTAGAAGAATGGAGAAAGCTGGTGTACCTGCCCAGCCCAAACCTTATTTTCCTCAATCCAAGAGGCAAGTAGTGTTTGAACAAGCAAAAACACCCCTATCTAAACAAAAACACCATCATCCATCGGGCTAAATAAAACCAAGTTTGTTACAAATGCAGAGAGCCATGGGTGCCTGGCCACAGGCAAGTTTGCAGAATGAGCCAAAAAGCACAAGTGCAAGCATTGCAAACCTAGGAAGAAGAAAATGTAGAAATTATTTATGTCATAGATTTTGAATACCCTGACCTGGAACAGGCTGTCCCACCCCCTGATAATGTGATACGTCTCCAACGTATCTATAATTTTTGATTGTTACATGCTATATTATATTCTATTTTGGATGTTTATTGGGATTTATTATACACTTTTATATTATTTTTGGGACTAACCTATTAACCGGAGGCCCAGCCCAGATTGCTATTTTTTGCCTATTTCAGTGTTTCGCAGAAAAAGAATATCAAACGGAGTCCAAACGGAATGAAACCTTCGGGAACGTGATTTTCGGAACAAACATGATCCAGAGGACTTGGAGCCTACGTAAAGCAATCAACGAGGAAGGCACGAGGTAGGGGGCGCGCCTACCCCCTGGGCGCGCCCTCCACCCTCATGGGGCCCTCGTTGCTCCACCAACATACTTCTTCCTCCTATATATACCCATATACCCGGAAAACATCAGGGACGGAGCCAAAACCCTATTTCCACCGCCGCAACCTTCTGTACCCGTGAGATCCCACCTTGGGGCCATTTTCGGCGCTCCGCCGGAGGGGGCATTGATCACGGAGGGCTTCTACATCAACACCATAGCCTCTTCGATGATGTGTGAGTAGTTTACCTCAGACCTTCGGGTCCATAGTTATTAGCTAGATGGCTTCTTCTCTCTCTTTGGATCTCAATACAAAGTTCTCCTTGTTTCTCTTGCAGATCTATTCGATGTAATCTTCTTTTGCGGTGTGTTTGTCGAGATCCGATGAATTGTGGGTTTATGATCAAGATTATCTCTATGAACAATATTTGAATCTCCTCTGAATTCTTTTATGTATGATTGGTTATCTTTGCAAGTCTCTTCGAATTATCAGTTTGGTTTGGCCTACTAGATTGATCTTTCTTGCAATGGGAGAAGTGTTAGCTTTGGGTTCAATCTTGTGGTGTCCTTTCCCAGTGACAGCAGGGGCAGCAAGGCACGTATTGTATTGTTGCCATCGAGGATAAAAAGATGGGGTTTATATCATATTGCATGAGTTTATCCCTCTACATCATGTCATCTTTCTTAAAGCGTTACTCCGTTCTTATGAACTTAATACTCTAGATGCATGCTGGATAGCGGTCGATGTGTGGAGTAATAGTAGTAGATGCAGAATCGTTTCGGTCTACTTATCAAAGACGTGATGCCTATATACATGATCATGCCTAGATATTCTCATAACTATGCTCAATTCTATCAATTGCTCGACAGTAATTTGTTTACCCATCGCAATACTTATGCTATCTTGAGAGAAGTCACTAGTGAAACCTATGGCCCCCGGGTCTATTTTCCATCATATTAATCTTCCAACACTTTGCTATTTCTATTACCGTTTATTTTACTTTGCATCTTTATCATAAAAATACCAAAAATATTATCCTATCATATCTATCAGATCTCACTCTCGTAAGTGACCGTGAAGGGATTGACAACCCCTTTATCGCGTTGGTTGCGAGGTTCTTGTTTGTTTGTGTAGGTGTGTGGGACTCGCGCGTTGTCTCCTACTGGATTTATACCTTGGTTCTCAAAACTGAGGGAAATACTTACGCTACTTTACTGCATCACCCTTTCCTCTTCAAGGGAAAACCAACGCAGTGCTCAAGAGGTAGCAGGAAGGATTTCTGGCGCCGTTGCTGGGGAGTCTACGCACAAGTCAAGACATACCAAGTACCCATCACAAACTCATCTCCCTCGCATTACATTATTTGCCATTTGCCTCTCGTTTTCCTCTCCCCCACTTCACCCTTGCCGTTTTATTCGCCCTCTCTTTCGTTCGCCTCTTTTTTCGCTTGCTTCTTGTTTGCTCGTGTGTTAGATCGCTTGTCACGATGGCTCAAGACAATACTAAATTGTGTGACTTTACCAATACCAACAACAATGATTTTCTTAGCACTCCGATTGCTCCTCTTAATGATACTGAATCTTGTGAAATTAATGCTGCTTTGTTGAATCTTGTCATGAAAGATCAGTTCGCTGGCCTTCCTAGTGAAGATGCCGCTACCCATCTAAATAGCTTTGTTGATTTGTGTTACATGCAAAAGAAGAGGGATGTTGATAATGATATTGTTAAATTGAAGCTTTTTCCTTTTTTGCTTAGAGATCGTGCTAAAATTTGGTTCTCGTCTTTGCCTAAAAATAGTATTGATTCATGGAATAAGTGCAAAGATGCTTTTATCTCTAAGTATTTTTGTCCCGCTAAAATCAACTCTCTTAGAAACGATATTATGAATTTTAAGCAACTTGATCACGAACATGTTGCACAAGCTTGGGAGAGGATGAAATTAATGATACGTAATTGCCCTACTCATGGTTTGAATTTGTGGATGATTATACAAATTTTTATGCCGGATTGAATTTTGCTTCTAGAAATCTTTTAGATTCGGCCGCGGGAGCCACTTTTATGGAAATCACTTTAGGAGAAGTTACTAAATTCGTAGATAATATTATGGTTAATTATTCTCAATGGCACACCGAAAGATCTACTAATAAAAAGTGCATGCGATAGAAGAAATTGATGTTTTGAGTGGAAAGATGGATGAACTTATGAAATTATTTGCTACTAAAAGTGTTTCTTCTGATCCTAATGATATGCGTTTGTCTGCTTTGATTGAGAATAATAATGAATCTATGGATGTGAATTTTGTTGGTAGGAATAATTTTGGTAACAACGCGTATAGAGGAAACTTTAATACTAGGCCGTTCCCTAGTAATTCCTCTAATAATTATGGTAATTCCTACAACAATTCTTATGGAAATTTTAATAAGATGCCCTCTGAATTTGAGACTAGTATTAAGGAGTTTATGAATTTGCAAAAGAATTTCAATGCTTTGCTTGAAGAAAAATTGCTTAAGGTTGATGAATTGGCTAGGAACATTGATAGAATTTCTCTTGATGTTGATTCTTTGAAACTTAGATCTATTCCACCTAAGCATGATATCAATGAGTCTCTCAAAGCCATGAGAATTTCCATTGATGAGTGCAAAGAAAGAACCGCTAGGATGCGTGCTAAGAAAGATTGCTTTGTGAAAGCGTGTTCTTCTAATTTTTATGAGAATAAATATGAAGATCTAAAAGTTATTGATGTGTCTCCTATTAAATCTTTGTTTTGCAATATGAATCTTGATAATGATGGGACTGGAGATGAGTCACCTTTACCTAGAAGGCGTCCCAAAAATTCGGAGTTTTTAGATCTTGATGCAAAATTTGGTAAAAGTGGGATTCAAGAAGTTAAAATTTTAGATATCAATGAACCCACTATTTTGGATTTCAAGGAATTTAATTATGATAATTTCTCTTTAATAGATTGTATTTCCTTGTTGCAATCCGTGCTAAATTCTCCGCATGCTTATAGCCAAAATAAGGCTTTTACTAAACATATCGTTGATGCTTTCATGCAATCTTATGAAGAAAAACTTGAGTTGGAAGTTTCTATCCCTAGAAAACTTTATGATGAGTGGGAACCTACTATTAAAATTAAAATTAAAGATCATGAGTGTTATGCTTTCTGTGATTTGGGTGCTAGTGTTTCCACGATTCCAAAAACCTTGTGTGATTTGCTAGGATCCCGTGAAATTGATGATTGCTCTTTAAACTTGCACCTTGCGGATTCCACTATCAAGAAACCTATGGGAAGAATTAATGATGTTCTTATTGTTGCAAATAGGAATTATGTTCCCATAGATTTTATCGTTCTTGATATAGATTGCAATCCTTCATGTCCTATTATTCTTGGTAGACCTTTCCTTAGAACGATTGGTGCAATCATTGATATGAAGGAAGGAAATATTAGATTCCAATTTCCGTTAAGGAAAGGCATGGAACACTTTCCTAGAAAGAAAATAAAATTACCATATGAATCTATCATGAGAGCTACTTATGGATTTCCTACCAAAGATGGCAATACTTAGACCTATCCTTGCTTTTATGCCTAGCTAGGGGCGTTAAACGATAGCGCTTGTTGGGAGGCAACCCAATTTTATTTTAGTTTTTTGCTTTTTGCTTCTGTTTAGGAATAAATAATTTGTCTAGCCTCTGGTTAGATTCGTTTTTGTGTATTAATTAGTGTTTGTGCCAAGTGAAACCGTTAGGATAACCTACGGTGATAGTTATTTGATCCTGCTGCAGAAAAGAGAAACTTTATGCGCACGAGATTAGTTTTCATAAATCACAGGAACGTGATTTTCAGTTGATTCTTTTTGCAGTAGATCAATAAAAAAATTATCTAGAACTTCCTAATTTGGTGGAATTTTTTGCGTTCCAGAAGTTTGCGTTAGATACAGATTACTACAGACTGTTCTGTTTTTGACAGATTCTGTTCTTCGTGTGTTGTTTGCTTATTTTGATGAATCTATGGCTAGTAAAAGAGCTTATAAACTATAGAGAAGTTGGAATACAGTAGGTTTAACACCAATATAAATAAATAATGAGTTCATTACAGTACCTTAAAGTGGTGGTTTGTTTTATTTCGCTAACGGAGCTTATGAGATTTTCTGTTGAGTTTTGTGTTGTGAAGTTTTCAAGTTTTGGGTAAAGATTTGATGGATTATGGAACAAAGAGTGGCAAGAGCCTAAGCTTGGGGATGGCCATGGCACCCCAAGGTAAAATTCAAGGACAACCAAAAGCCTAAGCTTGGGGATGCCCCAGAAGGCATCCCCTCTTTCATCTTCGTCTATCGGTAACTTTACTTGGAGCTATATTTTTATTCACCACATGATATGTGTTTTGCTTGGAGCGTCTTGTATGATTTGAGTCTTTTCTTTTTAGTTTACCACAATCATCCTTGCTGTACACACCTTTTGAGAGAGACACACATGATTCGGAATTTATTAGAATACTCTATGTGCTTCACTTATATCTTTTGAGCTATATAGTTTTTGCTCTAGTGCTTCACTTAAATCTTTTAGAGCACGGTGGTGGATTTGTTTTATAGAAACTTTTGTTCTCTCATGCTTCACTTATACTATTTTGAGAGTCCTACAAAACAGCATGGTAACTTGCTTTAATCATAAAAATTAGTCCTAATATAATAGGCATCCAGGATTAGTAAAAAAAATTATGAGTGTGTTGAATACTATGAGAAGTTTGGTGCTTGATGATTGTTTTGAGATATGAGGATGGTAATATTAGAGTCATGCTAGTTGAGAAATTATGAATTTGAGAAATACTTGTGTTGAAGTTTGTGATTCCCGTAGCATGCACGTATGGTGAACCGTTATGTGATGAAGTTGGAGCATGATATATTTATTGATTGTCTTCCTTATGTGTGGAGGTTGGGATCGCGCGATGGTTAACTCCTACCAACCCTTCCCCTAGGAGCATGTGTGTAGTACTTTGTTTTGATGACTTGTAGATTTTTGCAATAAGTATGTGAGTTATTTATGACTAATGTTGAGTCCATGGATTATACGCACTCTCACCCTTCCACCATTGCTAGCCTCTCTAGTACCGCGCAACTTTCGCCGGTGCATTACACCCACCATATACCTTCCTCAAAACAGCCACCATACCTACATATTATGGCATTTCCATAGCCATTCCGAGATATATTGCCATGCAACTTTCCACCGTTTCGTTTATGACACACTCCATCATTGTCATATTGCTTTGCATGGCCATGTAGTTGACATCGTATTTGTGGCAAAGCCACCATCCATAATTCTTTCATACATGTCACTCATGGTTCATTGCATATCCCGGTACACCGCCGGAGACATACACATAGAGTCATATCTTCTTCTAAGTATTGAGTTGTAATTCTTGAGTTGTAAGTAATAAAAGTGTGATGTTCATCATTATTAGAGCATTGTCCCATGTGAGGAAAGGATGATGGAAACTATGATTCCCCCACAAGTCGGGGTGAGATTCCGGACTAAAAAAAAGAGGCCAAAGAAAAAAAAGGCCCAAGAAAAAAAGAAAAAAATGAGAGAAAAAGAGAGAAGGGACAATGTTACTATCCTTTTACCACACTTGTGCTTCAAAAAAGCACCATGATCTTCATGATAGAGAGTCTCCTATGTTGTCACTTTCATATACTAGTGGGAATTTTTCATTATAGAACTTGGCTTGTATATTCCAATGATGGGCTTCCTCAAATTGCCCTAGGTCTTCGTGAGCAAGCAAGTTGGATGCACACCCACTTAGTTTCTTTTGTTGAGCTTTCATACACTTATAGCTCTAGTCCATCCGTTGCATGGCAATCCCTACTCACTCACATTGATATCTATTAATGGGCATCTCCATAGCCCGTTGATACGCCTAGTTGATGTGAGACTATCTTCTCCTTTTTGTCTTCTCCACAACCACCATATTCTATTCCACATATAGTGCTATGTCCATGGCTCACGCTCATGTATTGCGTGAAAGTTGAAAAAGTTTAAAAATTCTAAAGTATGAAACAATTGCTTGGCTGAAACCGGGGTTGTGCATGATCTAAATATTTTGTGTGATGAAGATAGAGCATAGCCAGACTATATGATTTTGTAGGGATAACTTTCTTTAGCCATGTTATTTTGAGAAGAGATGATTGCTTAGTTAGTATGCTTGAAGTATTATTATTTTTATGTCAATATTAAACTTTTATCTTGAATCTTTCGGATCTGAATATTCATACCACAAATAAGAAAATTACATTGAAAATTATGCTAAGAAGCATTCCACATCAAAAATTCTGTTTTTATCATTTACCTACTCGAGGACGAGCAGGAATTAAGCTTGGGGATGCTTGATACGTCTCCAACGTATTTATAAATTTTGATTGTTCCATGTTATATTATATTCTGTTTTGGATGTTTATTGGGCTTTATTATACACTTTTATATTATTTTTGGGACTAACCTATTAACCGGAGGCCCGGCCCAGATTGCTGTTTTTTTCCTATTTCAGTGTTTCGCAGAAAAAGAATATCAAACGGAGTCCAAATGGAATGAAACCTTCGGGAACGTGATTTTCGGAACAAACATGATCCAGAGGACTTGGAGTCTATGTAAGGCAATCAACGAGGAAGGCACGAGGTAGGGGGGGCGCCTACCCCCCCTAGGCGTGCCCTCCACCCTTGTGGGGCCCTCGTTGCTCCACCGACGTACTTCTTCCTCCTATATATACCCATATACCCGGAAAACATCAGGGATGGAGCCAAAACCCTATTTCCACCGCCGCAACCTTCTGTACCCGTGAGATCCCATCTTGGGACCTTTTCCGGCGCTCCGCCGGAGGGGGCATTGATCACAGAGGGCTTCTACATCAACACCATAGCCTCTCCGATGATGTGTGAGTAGTTTACCTCAGACCTTCGGGTCCATAGTTATTAGCTAGATGACTTCTTCTCTCTCTTTGGATCTCAATACAAAGTTCTCCTTGTTTCTCTTGGAGATCTATTCGATGTAATCTTCTTTTGCGGTGTGTTTGTCGAGATCCGATGAATTGTGGGTTTATGATCAAGATTATCTATGAACAATATTTGAATCTCCTCTGAATTCTTTTATGTATGATTGATTATCTTTGCAAGTCTCTTCGAATTATCATACTAGATTGATCTTTCTTGCAATGGGAGAAGTGCTTAGCTTTGGGTTCAATCTTGCGGTGTCCTTTCCCAGTGACAGCAGGGGCAGCAAGGCACGTATTGTATTGTTGCCATCGAGGATAAAAATATGGGGTTTATATCATATTGCATGAGTTTATCCCTCTACATCATGTCATCTTTCTTAAAGCGTTACTCCGTTCTTATGAACTTAATACTCTAGATGCATGCTGGATAGCAGTCGATGTGTGGAGTAATAGTAGTAGATGCAGAATCGTTTCGGTCTACTTATCACGGACGTGATGCCTATATACATGATCATGCCTAGATATTCTCATAACTATGCTCGATTCTATCAATTGCTCGACAGTAATTTGTTTACCCATCGCAATACTTATGCTATCTTGAGAGAAGCCACTAGTGAAACCTATGGCCCCCGAGTCTATTTTCCATCATATTAATCTTCCAACACTTTTCTATTTCTATTACCGTTTATTGTACTTTGCATCTTTATCATAAAAATACAAAAAATATTATCCTATCATATCTACCAGATCTCACTCTCGTAAGTGACCGTGAAGGGATTGACAACCCCTTTATCGCGTTGGTTGCGAGGTTCTTGTTTGTTTGTCTAGGTGTGTGGGACTCGCGCGTGGTCTCCTACTAGATTGATACCTTGGTTCTCAAAACTGAGGGAAATACTTACGCTACTTTACTGCATCACCATTTCCTCTTCAAGGGAAAACCAACGCAGTGCTCAAGAGGTAGCATAATGCTGTGTTACAAGTCTCTATGCATGCTTCCCTTGGCATTGCCGCAATGAAGAACACATTCATATTGACAGTTAAGGTGGGAACAACAGTAGCTACAACACTGGTGGACAGTGATAGCACTTCCTCATTTGTATCACCTGACATGGTTGCAAAACTGCCTGTTGCCCCAGTGCCAACTCCAAAGATCAAAGTGCTGGTAGCAAGTGGAGGAGTACTGTGGAGTGATTTCACTTCCCACAACTGTCCCTATGAAATACAGGGCACACGGCTGAATGACACTTTCAGAGTCTTAAAGCTGAAAGGATATGATATGATTTTGGGAGTGGATTGGTTAAGAAAGTATAGCCCTGTTGTGATGGACTTCATTAAAATGAAAATGAGGATTACTGCAACACCAAATACTCCAATCACCTTCGTAGATGAGACTGTACCCTTGTCTTCCCCAGTAGAAATTATAGAAAATGCAGAAAAATTAATGGACCAGGCTATGTGTGGATTTTCCTCTTGTCTGCATGTCACACTGTGACATCTGCAACTGCTCAACAAATTCCTGAGGAGCTCCAAGAACTTATTCAACAGTATGACAAGTTATTCAATACTCCTACTGAATTACCTCCCAGCAGGCCCTGTGATCACAGAATCCCACTAGTGGAAGGAGCAAAAGTTGTAAACCAGAGGCCCTACAGAGTACATCATCACCAGAAAGGAGCACTAGAAAAGATCATACCTGAACTCCTTAAGGCTGGTCTGATTAGACCTAGCACCAGCCCCTTCTCTTCACCTGTGCTTCTGGTTAAGAAACAATATGGCACTTGGAGGCTCTGCATTGATTACAGGAAACTGAATTCTATCACCATAAAAAACAAGTACCCAATTCCTGTGATCGAAGATCTGCTGGACCAGTTAAAAGGAGCAACAATCTTCTTCAAGATAGACCTCAGAAGTGGGTCTCACCACTAGTGCAGCAAAGCCTAGCTATGGCGTGCCAAAATGGGCCTTGCTGGCGTGGACGCACAACGCCACCAATATGGCGCCATTGTTAAAAAATAGTGGTGGCGTTGAAGCCTACGCGAGCAGTATTTCACATGTTGATGGCGTACCACTTGTCCCGACGCCAGCACTATATGTCCTCACCAACCGACGCCCAGTTTGACTAGCACGCCAGCAATAGTTTTTGTAGCAAAAAAATTTATATATGCACCTGCGTATAGCAGGTGACGATCAAGTAGGTAATTATATAGACCAGCAACGACACAATGGACAAGCATACGATATGTAATTATATAGAGAAGATCATATATGACAATCATAAATAGATGTCACAAACAATTTTAGCTACTTATTAGTCATTGTCAACATGCATGCAGTACGACAAGGTTACTTAACACTTAGTCATTTGTCAACATATATGCCCGGACGCCACACACATTCTTTTAAATGATGTCGATGACGATCATCATCCTCAAGTCATGGCGTGTGGTTTTCCTGATAGTACCTATGATAGCTTGTCCATCGTGCAGATTCTTGCCAACGAGAAAGTCCCTCCACCCCATCGCGCTTAAGACAATGCGATCGTCCGTGTCCGCTACGTACGCACATGTGGAGACAGAGCCCGTTGTTGTAAGGCATACTCCAACAAAGCCTGCTTCATCAGCCTCAATGCCACAAATCATAGCTAGACTCTTAGGCAATTTCTGAGAACAAGCATATGTCAATTATGTACCCTCGCACATACTTGCAAGTATAGATAATCAATTCACATGCATATATCATTGGATTAATTCTACATTAAGAATATATCATTGGTTTCTATATATAACATGCATGCATATCAATTGGATTCTGCACTAATTAAGCATGAATTGGATTCTTTACACTAAGCATATATATATATCAATCAGAATGTACACAACTAATTAAGCACATTAGAAGATTCCACAGTAAACACATACCATGATATGGCAGATGTTTACATTGGTCCTTCTCAGACGGGTCACGAATGGCAGCCCGACATAGTAATCACGGGATGGAAGTTTGTCCAACAGGTTGTTGGTCTCATCGTCGTTCAACTGCATTCTATGGTCAAAGAGAGCATCATAGACAACAGTCATCCTGGGTCTTTGTCCTCTTAAGGAGAAGGTGATCAATTCACCCCTACTGAGATGGTTGTGGGCGAGAAACGGTCCCATTCCTCTCCTCCCAGCTGGGTCATCATTGGTCCTTTTTCGACCTCCAAAGTGTAGGGACCCCCGGGGGCCTCGAAGACCACAGTGTCTTTGGTCAGCTCATTGAATTCCAACCTCACATTACATGGAACGATCTATGTATGAAAAAACAGAAACAAGCACAACTATAATGGTTATAGAAAAAACATAAATATTCATATATAGAAGGTTTGTTGTTACCGACGAAGGAACATAGCACTATTGGAAGTAGATGCCAAAAAGATCGCCAGTTGCAAGGCAGAGGGCACACTTTTACTTGCATATTCCACATGGTGGTGGATGGGCCATTCTACAAGAAACATACCATTTGCACATTACAACAACCGGATGCTACGTTTGTTTGGGCTACAAATTCTACAAGAAACATACCATTTTTTGTAACATTTCTTCGGTAATTTTTAACAACCGAAAGGCGATTTATCTTATGGAACAATACATCAAACAATACATCCATACAAACTGGAAGACGATTTCTCTTATGGAACTACAGATTCCACACAAACAAGTATAGCATATTGTAGCAAACTAGTATAGTATATGCATACATAGAAGAAAATGGGAGCAAGGGGAGGGGATCTCACCTCTTAAGGAGGAGGTGGCGGCAGCGGCGACCAGCGTCGACGCCGGGCGAGGTCCGGAGGAGGTGGTGGCGGCGACGATGAGCGGCGACGCCGGGCGAGGTCCGGAGGGCGGTGGTGATGACGAGCGGCGACACCGAGCGAGGTCCCAAGGGCAGCGGCGGTGACGTCGGGCGAGGTCCGGAAGTGGTGGCGGCACTGGTGGACAGGGCGAGGTCCCAATTTTAATATGTCATTATTCTTATCAACAGGGCCGGATGGAAGTGAATGTATTTTACTTTATTTTTTTAATATGTCATTTTGTGGAGAATGGAACTTAGTGATGGCGTTCCCAAAAAGGGTATGACGGGACTAGATACTTTATCTATGGCATGTATATAAATCCTACGCCAACACAATCTCCCAACTGGTCAGCACAGCTGGACCCACATAGTAGTGGCGTAGGGCATAATACTTACGCCAGCACTACTCATGTATAGCTGGCTACCAATTACGCCAGTGCCAACATAATTTTAAAAAAATAGTGGTGGCGTTGATGAAAACTAGCGCGCCACCAACGGAAGTTGTGGCTAGCACATTTTCCACTAGTTCACCAGATAAGAATGGCTGAAGAGGACATCCACAAAATAACATTTTCCACACTTCAAGGGCACTTTGAATTCCTAGTTATGTCTTTTGGTTTGACCAATGGCCCTCCCACCTTTCAAGCTCTCATGAATTTCTTGTTTGGCCCTTTCCAGTTTGTTGTAGTTTTCTTTGATGACATTTTGGTATTCAACATCTCCATGGAAGAGCACAAACAACATCTGAAGCAAGTCTTTCAGGTCCTACAATAAAATCACTTATATGCTAAGCTTGACAAGTGTTCATTTGGTCAATCTGAAATAGAGTATTTTGGCCATGTCATCAACAAGGAGGGTGTAGCAACTGATCCCACTAAAATTGCTGCTATCAAGGAGTGGTCAGCTCCCACAAATGTCACTGGACTAAGAAGTTTTCTGGGCCTGAGTGGCTACTACAGAAGATTTATTCAGGGTTATGGCATAATTTGCGGGCCCCTTTTTGACTGTCTGAAGAAAGACTCTTTTTCTTGGCAGCAGGAGCAACAAGCAGCATTTATAGCAATTAAAGAGAAACTCACACAAGCCACTGTCCTGGCTCTACCAGATTTCCCTAAACCATTTGTGCTGGAAGCTGATGCAAGTGGTTATGGCCTTGGAGCTGTCCTAATGTAAGATGGAAAACCCTTGTCTTATTTCAGTAAATCCATAGGACCAAAAGCAGCAGCATGGTCCACTTATGACAAAGAGGCACTAGCAATTATTGAAGCTGTCAAAAAGTGGAAACACTACTTCTTAGCAACTTCTCTGATCATCAGAACTGACCAAGAGAGTTTGAAGTACATTCAAGAGCAAAAATTAACTGAGGGAATACAACACAAGCTCTTACTCAAGCTGCTGGGCTACAATTTTACTATAGAGTACAAAAAGGGCAAAGAAAATTAAGTTGATGATGCCCTATCCAGAGTTGTTAAGCACATGATCTCACTCCTATCCACCAGTATCACTACCCCTAAATGGGCATCTAAATTCATAAAAAGCTATGAGCAGATCAGAAAGTCAAAGATCTCATAGTTGATTGTGCAACCAACAAGGACAGTAGCACTAGATATACCTTCAAGAATGGTATCTTGATATTTAAAAACAAAATTTTTGTTGGCACTGCTACTTCCTTAAGACAGGACATATTGCAAACCTTCCATGCCTCTGAATTGGGAGGCCACTCAGGAGAAAGAGCAACATATCACATAGTCCACTTGGTTTTCCACTGGCATGGCCTCAAACAGGATGTCATTGACTTCATCAAATAATGCCATGTCTGCCAGATAAACAAAGTTGAGCATACTCCTTACCCTAGCCTGTTCGAGCCCCTACCAGTCCCTGATTTTGCTTGGGCCCACATCAGCATGGACTTTGTCGAAGGATTGCCCACCTCTGAGAACAAGGACCTCATTTTGGTTGTAGTGGACAGGTTCACCAAGTATGCCCACTTCATTGCCATGAAACACCCCATAACTGTCCAAACTGTAGCCAGAGCTTTTTCTGATATAGTGTTCAAACCGCATGGTATGCCATTGGTCATAGTCACTGAGAAGGACAAAATTTTCACCAGCAACAACTATTTAAATCCCTCAAGATCAAACTACACATGAGCACCAGCTATCATCCCCAAACTGATGGCCAAATAGAGAGGGTGAACCAATGTTTGGAGAACTACTTGAGGTGCATGTGTTTCCAACAGCCAAGAAAGTGACATGGATGGCTGGCTCTAGCTGAGTGGTGGTACAATACAAGCTTCCACACTTCATTGCAAATGACTCCCTTCCAGGCTTTGTATGGGTTTCCCCTACCTATGGTAGCTAAGTCTGCACTGCCTGACTCCATTTCTGAGGATAGTGACTGAAGGAAATATGCCCTAGAGGCAATAATAAAGTTATTA
Source organism: Aegilops tauschii subsp. strangulata (assembly GCF_002575655.3). Classification (NCBI taxonomy): domain Eukaryota; kingdom Viridiplantae; phylum Streptophyta; class Magnoliopsida; order Poales; family Poaceae; genus Aegilops; species Aegilops tauschii. Next base: position 482,493,993 of record NC_053035.3, read on the forward strand.
TTTATTTCCTTATTTCATGATAAATGTTTATTATTCATGCTAGAATTGTATTAACCGGAAACTTGATACATGTGTGAATACATAGACATACAGAGTGTCACTAGTATGCCTCTACTTGACTAGCTCGTTAATCAAAGATGGTTAAGTTTCCTAGCCATAGACATGAGTTGTCATTTGATGAACGGGATCACATCATTGGAGAATGATGTGATTGACTTGACCCATCCATTAGCTTAGCACGATGATCGTTTAGTTTGTTGCTATTGCTTTCTTCATGACTTATACATGTTCCTATGACTATGAGATTATGCAACTCCCGATTACCGGAGGAACACTTTGTGTGCTACCAAACGTCACAATGTAACTGGGTGATTATAAAGGTTCTCTACAGGTGTCTCCGATGGTACTTGTTGAGTTGGCATAGATCGAGATTAGGATTTGTCACTCCGATTGTCGGAGAGGTATCTCTGGGCCCTCTCGGTAATGCACGTCACTATAAGCCTTGCAAGCAATGTGACTAATGAGTTAGTTATGGGATGATGCATTACGGAACGAGTAAAGAGACTTGCCGGTAACGAGATTGAACTAGGTATTGAGATACCGACGATCGAATCTCGGGCAAGTAACATACCGATGACAAAGGGAACAACGTATGTTGTTATGCGGTTTGACCGATAAAGATCTTCGTAGAATATGTGGGAGCCAATATGAGCATCCAGGTTCCGCTATTGGTTATTGACCGGAAACGTGTCTCGGTCATGTTTACATAGTTCTCGAACCCGTACGGTCCGCACGCTTAACGCTCAGTGACGATCGGTATTATGAGTTTATGTGTTTTGATGTACCGAAGGTAGTTCGGAGTCCCGGATATGATCACGGACATGACGAGGAGTCTCGAAATGGTCGAGACATAAAGATCGATATATTGGACGACTATATTTGGACATCGGAATGGTTCCGAGTGAGATCGGGAATATACCGGAGCACCGGGAGGTTACCGGAACCCCCGGGGAGGTATATGGGCCTTATTGGGTCTTAGTGGAAAGGAGCAAAGGAGGGGGCGCGCCCCCCAAGCCCAATCCGAATTAGGAGGGGGGCCGGCCCCCCCTTTCCTTCCTCCCTCTTTCCCCTTCCTTCTCTCCTAGTCCAACTAGGGAAGGGGGGATCCTACTCCCAGTGGGAGTAGGACTCCCCTATGGCGCGCCCTAGAGAGGGCCGGCCCTCCCCCTCCTCCACTCCTCTATATACGGGGGAGGGGGGCACCCCATAGACACACAAGTTGATCAGTTGATCTTTTAGCCGTGTGCGGTGCCCCCCTCCACCATAATCCACCTCGGTAATATCATAGCGGTGCTTAGGCGAAGCCCTGTGTCGGTAGCATCATCAACACCGTCATCACACCGTCGTGCTGACGGAACTCTCCCGCGAAGCTCTGCTGGATTGTGAGTTCGTGGGATGTCGCCGAGCTGAACGTGTGCAGAACTCGGAGGTGCCGTGTGTTCGGTACTTGGATCGGTCGGATCGTGAAGACGTACGACTACATCAACCGCGTTGTCATAACGCTTCCGCTTACGGTCTACGAGCGTACATAGACAACACTCTCCCCTCTCGTTGCTATGCATCACCATGATCTTGCGTGTGCGTAGGAATTTTTTTGAAATTACTACGATCCCCAACAGTGACAACTTACTGCAGAACAAAGAACTGGCACTGGAAGTGATCAAGCAAAATCTCTCCAAGGCACAACAGAGAATGAAGCATTATGCTGACAGAAACAGACAGGAAAGATCTTTTGCTGAAGGAGACATGGTATACTTAAAATTGCAGCCCTACAGGCACACTTCCCTCAGTCTGCATAGGCACCTCAAGCTACACTCCAAGTTCTATGGTCCATTCAGAGTCATGCAAAGAGTGGGCCGAGCTGCTTACAAACTCCTCCTCCCTGAAGGCTGTCACCTGCACAACACTTTCCATGTGAGTCAGCTCAAGAGGCACGTAGAACCCAAAGTTATTCCTTCCAAGAACTTGCCTCTAGTGGGTGCTGATGGGGTTATCAAAATGGAGCTTGAAGCAATATTGGGCAGGAAACTAATTCCAAGACCCCAGGGCAATATCAGCATCCCAGTCGTCAGATGGTTAATCAAGTGGATCAACATGCCCGAGGAAGCAGCCACCTGGGAGGACTCGGCCTTCATACAGAAGGTTTTCCCTTCTTTTCAAGCTTGAGGACAAGCTTTGTCTCAACGGGGAGGAATTGTCACGCCAGCTAGTGCAGCTCTCTGGAGAATTCCCCTGTTCCAGCGTGTCGGAAGCAACTCTATCCGTCGATCTACCATCCAGTGGCTCTTCTGTGTTGATAACGATTCGCCACTGGCATGTGGTCTAGGCCGTAGATCATCCATCCAAAGGCTATCATCACTCCTAGTGTCGCTATTCACTTTCTCACATAGCATGTGATCTGTTTTACTTTCAGTTTCACCTTTTCCTTCTGTAATGGCTATATAGCCACCTCTCCCCCTTAGTTTTGGACACGATCATTGTATTTGGGTATAAACCCTAGCCGGCGGTGGCGTGCTGTACTGCTTTCCCCTTTCTAAGCAATACAAACCCTAGCTCAATTTCCCCAAATTCCTCTCTGAAAGTGTGATGTTGAGTGCTAAGTGAGTTCGATTCCTGTCAAGATCCTGACAAAACCCAACAACTTCACCGTCTCTTCCAGCCATCCTTCAGCAACCATTGCTCGCTCCTGCTTCAATCGGCATGCACTGTAGTCAAGATTATTTACATTGCACCTGAATTCTAGAGAGAGGTTGGTAACTGAGGACAAGACCCAGCGTGAAAATGCAGAACGGTGGCATGTCGTACCTGGTTAGGGCGATCAAACGATGCTTCCAGTTGAGACCTGACCTGAGTCAACATAAAAGGAAACTATTGCAGAGTGTTTCTCTTCTCAAGTGTCAACTAGAGATAAAAAAACTTTGCCTACACAAGGTTTGTAAGATTTAAGACTGTATTAGTTGTTTATGCATCCAGATTCTGTAAAGTCCTAAGGAAGTGTGGTACAAAAGTTGCCAGTGGCAAGAGCTTGATGATGATCTGAATTGAGAATGCCAGTTGACTTTGGCAGATCTAATCTGCACACCTTGTTTTGCTTTCTCAACCTTCCACTTATTAGAATATACTGTATATAGTAATATAACTGCTGACAAAAACTAGTCATGAGTTCGTGCACAGGTGCTGGAGTGAAAGTGGACAAAGAACCGCTGAGCAAATGGGGCACATCACATGCTTCCACATGCATTTGAAGCTACTAGTATGTAGCCGAAGAGTGATTTTTCTACCATCCGAATATATACTAGCTGATATAAGATAGGCTGTAAAACATTAATGGTTTTTTGGGCATGTGCCGGAACTCGGGATACTCCTGCTCCCCGTCCTTCGCTTGTGCAGCTGCATGGTTAGTGGCTTCATGTACGACATTAACCATGAAAAGTATGTGGGTCGACTTGGGAGGCGGCAGCGGTCGAGACAGTCGGAGTACATGCCGTCAGGAGAGAAAGAGATGAGGAGGAAGAAGAAGAAAACAGGGAGAAAAAATGGGAAGCTAACAAGTGGGACCCACGTCCACATTAGCATATTGTCCACATAGGTACGCCAAGTCAGCCCAACAGGTGGGGCCAACCTGTCAGTTTCCTTGTTTTCGCGAGCAAATCGGACAATCAATGCTCTGCCTTACCAATTAGGCACAGAGTTGGTGGTTTTTTGTGCCCTAGCACAAATGTGATACCAACTTGTTACCCTAACTCCAAGTGTGGTGGTTTTGCGTAAATAACTCACCAAGATCTAATACTCCCTCCATCCAAAAAAGCTTGTCCCGGGATAAGCTTTTTCGAACGGAGGGAGTATATATTTTGGTTTCCATATGCTTATTAGGGATAAACCTCCCACTGACTGTAGAGGCTAAACTTGAAGCTAACATACAGATCACCTAGAGGACAACGATCTGAATTCCTTGGCCAGCACTGAGACAAGAATGTTTTGGACATTTAGTCAAACATAACAAGAGCATGCAAGTGGAAAAAATAAAGGTGTGTAGCCTGAATAATTCAAAAACAGAGATGTTTGTTTGGATCAAATATTTCTATAGAAAAATAACCAATGAGCTGGAAGTGTGTCCTGGGTACTTGCATTTTTCTTTTCTTTTTTGAAACGGAGGCAAAAGGTTTACCTCATCTCATTAATGAAGCAGAAGAGAGTTGCCCGGTTAATAAACGGAAAACCGGGCAGAAACCGTCCTAGGTACTTGCATGGTTGAGGAAGAAAACAGTTATTCCTAAATGTGATATTGCCGATCGATACTATTCATTTACACTAGATCGGGACCGCGCCTTGGCGCGAGGGTGTCGGTCCCAACGTTTTGATCAAACAGGTACATGAATCCAGATTTAGCATATGTGTTCATACATGATAATAATAAAGTGAAGAAGAAAATAGAGAAGTTTATAGCTAATAGGAGGTGCGCTAGCTATCTGCCTTAGGTGCTGATCAAACACTTGGTATTTCAAAAGAGGTACCAGCAAGCAGAACAACAGCTTGCATCCAACGCAATGTAATTAATAAGTGTTTCTAATATATGTAGCTTCAACATTGATAAGATAATGAGCAATTGTACAAAAAAAATGCCAAACGGCAAGGAAAGGATAATTATTAGAGGTAGTCTATACAAATGTTGTAGCAATGTTAGTTAGCATCATAAGTAAACTCTTGAGCTTTACAAAATACAACGAAACAGTTCATACCAGCAAGTAAAAAACAGGAGCCATCATTCTACATCAGTACATAAGTTCAAAATAAAGCCAGGTAGTTCATACCTTAAATTGTAAAAAATAGGTGTTACAGCAGTTGGAAACAATGCTATGGAAACATAGATAGTGCTAGCAATCAACAAATATGTACTGTGCTTGTAGATGATCATTTCGGAGAACTCATACTTCCTCTCTCGATGTACTATTCATGCTCCTCCTGGCGAGTAGACTTCGTATCTAATCGTTGAACAAAGACTTAAGCAGATCAGCACAAACCAAGCAGACCATCTTGCAAAAGTTAGGAAATTTGCACCTTGTCATGCACCAAATACCAACATGATTTCCACTTGAATGTAAAATTTAGACTTAGCATTGCCATTCTAGTTTGGAAATACCATCGATCTCTCACGGTTCTGAGCTTCTAATTATTATTATTTTCACAAAGCTACCACCTAAATAACAATTCAGACAATGAGCTCTAACATCATGTGGAAGTACATGAGATGACAAAATAATAAAATGATTGATCCATGTATGTTAGGAGCTAGGCGCAAATGAATATTGCCAGACCTGCAAACAAAACAACTTGAGAAGCACCACTATTTGAAACCACAAATGGCATCCAGAAATATAGACAGGAAGCTCCAAAATCCTGAAACAACACACCCAGAAATGGAAGTGCAAAATTCACCCGATCGTTTACAATATACTATTTCTTAGAACATGACAAATACTTCTCATATTTAGTTTGTTACCACACATAAATTCGAACTTCGGTTATTCTGTTCAGGCATACAACCAAGAGCTGAAAGAAGTAAACCCTATAGGATGAAAATATTGCAGATTCAAAAGCACATCCCATATTTTTTCATACGAATCATAGACATGAACTTTAACTATTTTATTTAAGCGTATGAACAGGATAAATCTATGGCCAAAATAAGCCTAAAAAATCAACAGCCTGAGACACCGCATATTAAAATCTTCCCCTTGTTTATCTTTGAGATACTGACTCACACAATATTTCCTCCCTATTTTTGCAGTATCAAAGTAAAAGATGGAACTAATTATGAATTACTACAGTGAGTTACAATTCCAGTATACACACACATACGCAAGACTTATTCCCTGAGTATGGAATGCATACGAATGAAAAGTACTCAAGGCCAGTTATTTTCGGCTTAGGCTTCTCCCGAAAGGGAGACTAAAATCACTTGATCTGTACATGGGCAATAGTTCATTTTCTTGACTGTTGCATGATTCTTCTTATTAACCCAGTCAAGCAAGCACACTGACAAAGAATTTTGTATGAATATCCTCAAAAGCATTCTGCATAAGCAGGTTCATTTGTCAACATATTTTCTTTTGGTCTTGCAAGCAAATATCTAAAATGTTCGTCTATTCAAAAAGGGTTCCTACAAACTTTAAAAATCCCAAGACTTTTACAAAGCAAGTTGGTAACTTCCGGCTAACCTTGATAAGTGAATGCATCTTGTTTTTGGAGGATGCAGGCCCAGGTGAACCTTGGTCGAGAATCTCATTGGCATCCATGGCGGCCAGAGCTTTTGCTTCTCTAGAGAAGGGGCTGCATGGGAAAAGAGGGATTGAACTCAGTGGCAAGAGAAAAGAAAGAATCACAAGCGATAAGTATGGCTCGAGATACCAACCTTCTGCGTGACGATGTCTCCTCTGATGCCGCCGCTGAATGCTTGACCTTGGGTAGAAGGGGATGTTAGCTACTTGGCTTGAACCTATCCTGTAGAAAAAACACGGTATAGCTTTACATAACTGAATACATGATAAGTACATATGGGGTAGCCTTACATCACTGAATCAATAGTTCACACATTCAAACACATACTACAGAGAATCTTCCTTACATACCATATTGGGAAAAAGAGAATATTAAGTATGATGGCAACTAATTATATTCAGCCACAAAACCATAAGATGATATTAACTACACATGTATCCCTTGGGTTTCCTGCTTGGCTCGTAAAGAATACAACGAAGCACAATTTAGACAACTACCATGCTTTTCAATTTCGATGGGACCTTAACTAAAGATGTAAAGTGAGACAGATCAAAGATGCAGGAGCACATTAAAAGAACATAAATAGGCAACAATATACTAATAAACATTTATACCATAATGAAAATAACTCAAAGTAGGGAACACGACAACACCCATAGTCATGTACAAATGGGTAATATTCAGAAATTGTTGTATCTGCAAATGGGTATCTTTAGTGCTTTAATTAGGTATGACCAGTCCTACCTGTATTTTTCCCTAAAAAATATCATATTGCTGCAAAACTTTTAAGGGACAACCTAACCATAGCACAAAGTAAAATAAGGGTTATTTTCTTGTCATCCTTTTATGAAGCAATGTTGTTCAACTAAAGCATGAGTGCCATATAATTTATCAGATTTGTGATTTACTGTGTCGTGCAACCAGAGCATATTGTCTCAGCAACTTATTTATTAGTTTCTATAATCTATAGTATGTATATATACAAAACTACACGTGGGTTGAGCTAATTAATTCATGTAGCCCCACCACCTTAAGCAGTTTGGCAAAGTGGTTCTCTCGTATCAGCAAAGAAGAGCGGAAGTTTGAAACAAAGCCTTAAACAGTCTGCTTGTAAAGTTTTCAACATATATATCTTTAAGCATAAGTGTTATCAAAATTTAACAGAAAACTGCAACAACATATCCATACAATTATATCGTAACAGATCAACAAACCTGGCATCGAGACAAGAAGTCTACAATATCGTTCTCGAGGTCATCGCCAAGCGTTTCATCCAGCAACGCGAGTCCATGAACCATCCAATAGCATAATAACTAAGGTCGACTGGAATGAAAACTGTCAAGCAAAATAATAACCAGGGACGACACTCGAGTTAATTTTACATTGGAGAAGCAATACTTGGCATCGAGCCCTTTCGTCAAATACTCGACATGCTGATTGCACCACAGCTCTAGCCTGCAGCAGCAGAGAAAACACGATCAAAGCTCGGTATAAACAGGTGGAGAACATCATAGCCTCAAGCTAGTGCTTGTGAAAATTAGAAGGCACACTCATTGAAAATTAGAAGTCACACTGACATACGACACCTAATTGACAGCACTAAGCTTCTATGAGCAAACATTTTGGTACCACAATCAAGCAATTCCTACCCCCATCTGCTAAATAGGTGGATTTACCAGTGAGCTTCCGGTTTCGAGCAAGAGCCAAGCAAACTATCTGATCTCCGCAGGAACCACCAAACCCTGAAGCCCATCTCACACACCCGAACCCGCCACTCCCAAACACGCAAACAACAGGCTAGTAGCTAAAGAGAAGTACTGATATGGAGCGTGCATGAGGGCCCCTTACATGAAAGACTTAGCATTGGGCGCGGCGTCGAAGAGGACGCAGTAGATGTCGGCTACTCACGCCTCCACCTTCATCTGCTCCACCTGTGTCACGGTGAACCCGACAGCTCCGGGGCCGCATCTATGGCCGTGACAAATGACCCACATAGCTTTCAACGCAAATGAAAGTAACCCTCAGAGTACAGACCTGATGAAAATTGGTGAAGAGAATCAGCTACCAGAAGTATAGTAAAAAGCCCAGCTCAAATATCTGTTAGTTAAATCACTATGAAGAGACCTTGGGACTAAAATGAGAGGACTTTGCAAGGTAACATGACAACAATGAGGGTGTTGTAGGGTAACATAACAGGGACGGTTAAATTTTCTACATAAAGTTGATTACAATGATGGTATTCAAATTCAGCAATCGGTGTGCCAATGAACTCTCTGTATGCTCTAATCTTACAGAAACAAGAACTTTAGTCTCAGAGAGACGCAAAATTCCTGGAGTCTACATTACAGGAAACATAGGTGCTTATCAATTTAAAATATTCCAACGCTCCAGGCACTCCTTCCTTTACCAAAATAGGGGTTAGCCCCACCCCTTCCTATCATTCTTCTATTTGGAGTAATTCGAACATCCCTAATCATCCAACAATTCGAATTTGAAACCAGATACCCTAACTACAATTAGAAATCATTGGCTGTCACAAATTGCACACTTTTGTTTGTCAGAAAGAGCAATTAGCAGCAAGCTAACCAGAGCATTGCTTCAGCACAAACGCTACCGCACTACTGGGAATCAAACGAGGCAAATCCCAGCCAGGCGCCCGCCCAGGGCCTCCTGTCTATAGGGGACCAATCTACGGGTCACTTCCTCCGAGCTGAGGTTATCCGGAAGGTAGTCGGGCGGCGAGCTGTAGGACGAGGTCTAACCTGGGCGGAGGCCGGGGACGAGCTGGGCGGCAGGGAGACGCGGTGGACGGGCCCGGCTGCGTCGATCTGCTGGCGCAGGAGATGCGGCAGAGTACGCGAGCGAGGACGACCGAGAGACGGCGGCGCGCGGGAGGCAAGGGCGAGCAGCAGCGGTGGCGGCGGCGGCCGGCGGGGTAGGGTTTGGAGGGGGGAGAGGTGAGGGCGAGCTGTAGGACGAGGTCTAACCTGGGCGGAGGCCGGGGACGAGCTGGGCGGCGGGGAGACGCGGTGGACGGGCCCGGCTGCGTCGATCTGCTGGCGCGGGAGATGCGGCAGAGTACGCGAGCGAGGACGACCGGGAGACGGCGGCGCGTGGGAGGCAAGGGCGAGCAACAGCGGTGGCGGCGGCGGCCGGCGGGGTAGGGTTTGGAGGGGGGGAGAGAGGTGAGGGCGCGGCGCGCGTGCGGGAGGAGCGGGCGCGAGTGCGGGAGTGCACGAGGAGGCGGCGGCTAGGTTATCTCCACGGGGAGCTGCTGCCTTTTATACGCCTATGTACGAAATGACGCAAATACCCTCGGCGGGGCACTGTAATTGCAGGCGGTGGCATGAACGAGACGGTAACTATTCATTGTAGCAGTAACTTTTTTTTGATCCAACGGCTGATATCGACCAGGAGCGAGATCGAACGGTCCACAACGCATCAAACAATCGATCCGACGGCCGAGAGTCACTGAGCTCTGAGAACGCTCATGTTCTCCCTAGATACTTATTCCTGGATATACCAAAGCTTGGGGCTCATATTCAACGCTTGGAGAATACATTTGCATCTGCATCAAACTGAATGTTTTTGAAACGGAGGCAAAGATTGCCTCATCTATTAATTAAGCAGAAGAGAATTGCCCAGTTAATTACGGAAAACCGGGCAGAAACTGAAACAACAAGGGCCAAGCCCACTCCCAGAAACAGACACACTCAGGGCAAAGCCCACCCTAATCGACAACATGTCGACCTGGGCCAGACAACGCAACTCCGACTCTGACACTCAGAAGAACAAAACCAGGCGAAAGTTGGCGCCACGGAAAATCGCCGAACGGGCCACTTGCAGCCAGTCATCGTATACCACAGGGCCCCGCCAAAACCGAGGCAAAAACACAGACACGCCGGAGAAGAGCCGACTACCGCAACCATTGCCAAATTGAATTATTGTGCAACCATTCGGTCCTACCATGGAGACATACCTCTGGGTTAGTACACCATGAAGCTAATCCCCGCCGCCGGCGTTCCCTTCTCCGTGTCTCCCCCTCGCCGCCGCTGGCTTACGCCGCCGGGCAAAGCCTGCCGGCGGCCGGCGGCGGCGGGATCTTACTCTCGCACGGCCGTGGTGGTGGGCATGCAGCGTCCATGGCAGTGGCCGTTGCAGCGGTGGCGGCGACTCAGATCGACATCAACTCCTCAAGCTGCTCATTGTTGAGTAAATAGGCAATTTCTCGATTAAATTAATCCACGAGTAAATCACTAGCATGGCATTGACACATATGATCGCATACTGATATCCAGTCAAAGTAGCACATACTACGCTAATTGCAGAAAGATCTACGTATAACGCTAGCATGGCTAAAACAGAAAACAGTAGGAGCGGGATAAACGAGTTATACCCTCCAGTAGGCCATGCAGAGGCCGCGGCTTTGGTGGCAGCAGAGGCATCCTCGGCGGCCTTCTTGTCAGCTTCAGCTTTCTCGGCGGCGGCACGTTCGGCGTCGGTGGACATGGTGATGATGAAGGCGACGCGAACGTAGAGGAAGTAGACGATCGGAAGTGAGCAGTCGCGTAATCGCTGCCCAAAAACCTATTCGCCCCTCACCCCGTACAGGAACCAGAAGGGCGTGGTTTCGGAGACCTGCTCTCCCGTCGACCGTGTACGCGGCGGACGGGATGGAGTCACCGGCGGCAGCAGCAGCAAGGGAACGACGGTGGGCGTGCGCGTGGAGCAGATGTGATCTGTTCGTGGCCGCTAGGGTTAGGAGACACCGCACACTTATATAGGCGCAGCCGCGTGGAGAGACGTGGGCTCGACCCACGCCCGAGTCCGTGACAGCCCACGATCCGACGTCTCAGATCGTGGCCCAGCTGTCAGAGAACTCTCCGTTAGTGACTGGCAAAAATAAGCGCGTAGGTGTGAGCTCGGCTCAATCCCGCAACCCGCGTCGTGACGAGGCGTGGCGGGCGGCGGAGGAGGAGTGCGCGAGGGCCTCTTCTCTTCTCAAGCTCCAATAGCATGTGGAAGAGAAACCCTTATAAGGAGGTCTAACTCCTCTTCCACTTCCGGGGTGGGACTAAACTTCCCACTACACCTAGTGCCATATAACCCACATGGGCCCTTAGAGATTTTTCAGAAATTGCTACATGGGCCTAGAGCCCATCTCAGATTTCAGCACTCGTCCTGGCTGATGATGTGGCGCTCGGTGTTGAGAGGCAAGCTGCGGCGTCTGGTGGGTGATGGCCATGGCGGCTGCGCTCGATGGCTTCCTGTCCCGATCTGGACCTGCACAAATCGTGGCTCCGCAGGGATCTGGCCGTGAGGCTTGCTCATGGCGAAGCGCGGTTGCCAGGGCGGCGGCTCCCAGTCTTTCATGCAACAACGCCGGGCATGCCGGCTGCATGGGCAGCGCCACGACGGTCCTCGGGAACGGCGGTGGCTGGTCCGAACCGGCCTACCGTATCGGTCGGCCAGCGCGCGGCAGTGATGGTGATCTTACCATTCCTGCTACGGTTCCGGACATCCCGGCCGTGGACCGACGGGACTGGGTAGGGCACACTCCGGCGGGGTGACCAGCCTGTTGTGGCGGCCTTGTTGCGGAGACCATTGAATGGTCTTTGTGAGGGTTCCTTCCTCCAGACTCATGGTTGACTTTGCCGATGGACGACGACTTGACGCAAAGGAATGGTTGGGCAGCGGCAGCGATTCAAATCGCATGTAGCTGATAGGATTGTGGAAAAGTGGTGGCGACAACACATAAGTGACACTAATGGTGGTGCTAGTCGAGCACCTAGTCTCGAGATCCGGGGTGAAAGCCTAGGTCAGACCTGAGTTGGTTATACCTGGCAATGGCGATGTTTTTATGTCGTTACCTTGTTGAAGGCAATTGCTCGGATATGCTCGGACTGGTTCCTTAGGGTGAAAACTTAGATTGTGGCCTTGGATGGTTCAATCCGGTGACGACGGCGCTTGAGCGTCGCTCCCTTGCTGAAAGGGTTGCTGTTGAAGAACCCCGTCATCCGAGTGGTGTCATGACATGATTGGTGCAGACATGGTCATTGTTTGTAGCTTGTCGATCTGATTGCTTTGCGTTTTTTTTCTCGCCTACACATAGCTTTGGTCTTATATGACTTTGCTATTTTTCGGCGTGTTATTTGTGTGTGCGCGTTGGTGTTGGCTGTGTGCATCCTAACTATGCAGAGACCAGGTGTGTGCTTATTATGTTTGTATTCTCTTGATACTACATTTTGAGTCAATAAAACCCACCCTTTATCGAAAAAATAGGTATATATTTATGTGTTTACATACTTTTCATTCTAAAATGTGGATCAGAGAGTTTAATCAAGATATGCCACCTTACATTTCTGTCCTGGTAGATCTTACCTGTGTCTTCTTGCAATTAGGAAGATTTGTGGCCACCTATTACAAACAGTGTGTTCTCTTTGCAAGGCTGGATATGACAACCAACAACAATAATACATCCAAAATTGCTCTTCAGACCATAACAGGAACACATCCTTTTTTTATCATGCCCATTTGCTCTGGGACTGCACGCTGCGCCACTGAGCCGAGCATCAGAAAATGTAGGTATGTTTCGAGATGTATAGTTAGGTCGACGAGGCAGACCAGGAACTCGTGCTAACATTGTTTTGTATTTTTGGCGAAGGATTCAACAAATGTTCATTTTTAAAGACTCATCTTTTCATCATTACAGAGAAGCTTTTATCTTTATTTTTATTTTATTTTTCCAAGAAAACTTCGGATATATTCATCTTCAATCATGGCAATACAACAAACATCAGAAATAATAATAATTACCAAATCTGTAGACCACCTAGCGACGACTATAAGTGAGTTGAACATAACCAATAGATAGATAGGACCAACTTATATCAAGAGAAACATGCTTGGTTTTGTATTTTTGGTAGTATGTAAATGTGGAAATTAGTATTTCCAACAAACTGTGCACATGGTTCAAACTTATCGCAGTAATAGTATCCCAAAAACAAAAAGATACATCATGGTAACATGTGCAGCGCGTTTGATTTACCTGCAAGTACCAAGTAATTCAGAAGCCGAGATTTGGATTAGTTTCTACATTCTACAGCAAGATAAACAAATTGGTTATTCCTAAATGTGTATTGCAGATTGATGCTATTGATTCACATGTACCTAAGTTTGAGGCTAAAATTCAACACTTAGGTTTGCATCTGCATCCAAACTGAATTACTGTGTAATCATGGATACCTTTTTGAACACAATCATGGATACCTTTGTTACAAGGCTAAGCTAAACACAGACCTCTCTTATCTCTGCCACTGCCATGCTGGATATGAGAACCAACAAAAAAATACATCAAAAATTGTTCTTCGGACCATGATAATAACACATCCCTTTTTTCTGAAGAACACAGCTGTTGGTTCAGAAGATAGACGATGCTGCATTTCTTCAGAGATGAATTGTGGAACAGACCCTTAATACAAGGGATGCAAAAATAGAAATGCATTTGAATCAACTGAATGTCTGTAGACGAGAGAATTCAAACAGGTAACTTAACTGCCTTGTTGCAACAGACATTAAAAATAAACAACTGAATTGCTGTTGCACTTCTGCATAATGTCATACGATTTGTGACAAGTGGTTACCACCAGAGCTAGGCAATGGTGAATAGTGAATACACAAATCTGATGGCCAAACCACAAGGCAGCACCATGCTCCACACTAGCAATCATCGCACTGCCACTGTCCACAGCAAGGTAATATATTCACAAATTCAACCAAAATCATCGCCACAAGGTAAACAATGGTGAACACACAAAAAACTGATGGCTAAACCACAGGACAGCACTATGCTCCACGCTAGTAATCATCACACTGCCACTGTCCACAACAAGGAAACTAGATATATTCACAGATTCAACCAAAATTACCACCAGAGGTAGACAAAGCAATGGTGAATGGTGAACACACACAAAACTGATGGCCAAATCACAAGGCAGCACAGGCAGCACCATGCTCCACACTAGCAATCATCACACTGCCACTGTCCACAGCAAGGGAACTAGATATATTCACAGATTCAACCAAAATTACCACAAGAGGTAGGCAAATCAATGGTGAATGGTGAACACACACAAAACTGATGGCTAAACCACAAGGCAGTACTATGCTCCACACTAGCAATCATCGCACTGCCACTGTCTACAGCAAGGTAACCAGATATATTCACAGTTTCAGACACATCTAGGAATGAAATAACACATATGTACAACAAACCAACCACACAATCTCTTGGAATGAATTGAATTCTAATTGCAAGTGACAAAGATCACACAACTTAAGAATAAACACACGACAAACAGCAATAGCAAAATATTCATCCACATATGAACCCATGCATATCTACTGGCTGGTAACACCTGCAATAAAGGGTTGTCCAAAAGAACACATGTATCACCAAGTTACATGTTATGATTTTATCGCCATCAGAACAACAAAGCATAAAATAAGATAGCCGACATGAAATAGATTAACGTCATAAGAATGACCAAAATTTAAGCTCTCATCGATCAAATATCCAGGAAACATAACATAATGCTCCCAAGATTTCAGTTTTCAAAGACAAACAGGACACATATAAATGAGTTCGATTTGAAGAGTAATCGCAAGCCACCTCTAAGCCTTCTGGTTGTAGACGTAGGTGAGGCCGCACTTGCCGCAGTAATGACGATCGAAGTGGTTGGCCATGAAGGTCCCGGCACCGCACTCCGCGTTGGGGCACTCCTTCCTGAGCCTGGTGACCTTGCCGGTAGCGTCGTCGACCTTGTAGAACTGGAGGACGGCGAGCTTCACCTTCTTGTGCTTATGCTTTTGCTTCTTGGGCTTGGTGTACGTCTTCTTCTTGCGCTTCTTGGCGCCACCGCGGAGGCGGAGCACCAGGTGGAGGGTGGACTCCTTCTGGATGTTGTAGTCGGCGAGGGTGCGGCCGTCCTCCAGCTGCTTGCCGGCGAAGATGAGGCGCTGCTGGTCCGGCGGGATCCCCTCCTTGTCCTGGATCTTGGCCTTGACGTTGTCGATGGTGTCCGAGGACTCCACCTCCAGCGTGATGGTCTTGCCCGTCAGGGTCTTCACGAAGATCTGCATCTTGGCTGCTGCGGGGTGATCGCCTCCGCGCGCTGCGGCGGCGACGGTGGCGGCGGCGCGGTGGGGTTTGGTTTGGGCGGCAGGGAAGAATGGAGTCTAGGGTGAAAGAGTATGGCTTTCTATAAGTACAAGTGGCGGGAGAGTATGAGCTGTTGGATCTAGGGGTTCCAGATCGAACGGCTGGCTTTCGTGGATGCTATTTTAGGCTGGGCTTGATCGAATTTATTTTGCTTGTGGCCCATGCCTCGTGAGGAGGGTTCGTTCCACTGTCAATATAATCATGTAAATTCCATTCACTTGCCAAAAAAAGTGTAAATACAATTTAGTAGTGCGAATTATTTTTATATAAGAATAAACGTGCAAGTTTTATATCTTGTGTAGCAAAAGAATTGGCCTCACAATTATAAATAAAACATATAAACAAGCAAGGCTCTACATATTCCAACATTGGTTACTTCCACAAAATTCGCTTCTTTTGTTTTTCAAAAAGAGCCTCACACTTGACAGGTAAGTGACATGTACACGCTTCTAAATACCCATGAAAACCAAACGGGGACGCTCAAAATTTGAGAAGGGCTGCAGGGGTGATGCCAGGAGTTGCCCAACGATCGACTTCGATTCCAATCACGAATGCCACAACCATCCAAACAACGACATTCAGGCTGTCGCAATGCCAATATCCAATTGAAAAAAACCCAATATCAACACTCAAATGGTGCCCAAGTGATATTTTGTTTTCATCACAATTATAGTTGTGTTTGCGCGCCATGGAATTTGATTCCGTCATGTGCCAACCATCACTCATGGTTTGTTACTTAGCAACAACATTCTGGGCAATCAATTCCATGGGCTTAAAGCCACACCAAGAGGGTATAGTTGTTCAAGAGTGCAAATAACATAAAAAAAAACATAACCATGTCTGTCTTGAGACGATCAATTCGAAATGTGCACGAAGTATGAAGGATGATGTAACTAGTGCAAGCCCTGCTTCGCCTAATATACCAGGGCCACATAGTGTATGACTACGCGGAAATACCCAACATTATAAACAACGTTCTAGGCTCACCACAAATAAAGACTCCGGCACAACTAAGATCAATCAAACAGAATCACGACAATGGCGGCAGCAAACAGTAAATTCCAGCTGCATGATCACTGGGATGGCATGGCAAATACAAACCACAATAACCAGACAACGGTCACCAAATGTTAGCATTGAACCATTTCAGAAATCAAATTGACAAAACTAAGCAAGTTTCTGATCATGTCCAGTTATTAACACACTTGCAATTATAAATTACTTCATGCCATAGAAATTCGACATATGCAAACTAATGCTACATCCAGAAAAAAATCCATGCCAAACAACACATCACATCCAGAATTATACTTGTATATATCTAAGGTTGTAACCACATGCACAGATATGGTATGACCACACAATTTTTTGAATCCAACCAGAATTACCAATGAAATGCACCCAAGGCAGGCAATGGTTAATGATGGAACACAAAACAGATGGATAAACGACAGGTAAGGAGATGAATTTGGACAATAGGGATGCAAAAATATAAATGCAGATCATGGCTACATAAATGTACATATTTGGATAATTACATCAAATGGGTATCTGTAGAGGCATAAACAATAAACTAAAATGTCTGTAGATGAGAATTCAAATTGCTGAACTGCCTTGTTGCAACAGCCATGAAAAAAAAAACTGAATTACTGTTGCACTTTTGATTATTCTCATAAAAGTTTTGTGACAAGTTGGCGTTTTAATTCTAATGCATTGAAGCCGCCTTCTGTACTAGTTGTAAATTACAGATCTTGAGCGTATGTGAAATGACTTGTCACAACCCAAGAACAAACCAAAAAGAGAAGAACAGAAGTCGACTACAACTGTAAACCGACAGACATATGGTATGATAGACCCAATCAAAATTACCAAAACAGGTAGGCAAGGCAATGGTGAATGGTGAACACACCCAAAACTGATGGCTAAACAACAAGGCAGCACTATGCTCCACACTAGCAATCATCGCACTGCCACTGTCCACAGAAAGGTAACTAGATATATTCACAGATTCAACCAAAAACCACCACAAGGAAAGCAACTGCGAATACACAAAACAGATGGCTAAACCACAGGGCAGCACTATGCTCGACACTAGCAATCATCACACTGCCACTGTCCACAAGGAAACTAGATATATTCACAGATTCAACCAAAATTACCACCACGGGTAGGCAAAGCAATGGTGAATGGTGAATACACACAAAACTGATGGCTAAACCACAAGGCAGCAATATGCTCCACACTAGCAATCATCGCACTGCCACTGTCTACAGCAAGGTGACCATGTATGTATATTCAGAGTTATAGACAGATCTAGGTATGAACTAACAAATATACCTAGAACAAACAAACCACACAATCGCTTGGAATGAACAGCATTCTAATTGCAAGTGACAAAGATCACACCCCTCAACAATCAACACATGACAAAACAGCAATAGCAAAATATTCATCTACATGTGAACCCATGTATAGCTATTGGCTAGTTACACCTGCAGTAAAGGGTTAAGCTCAAGAACACATGTATCAACAAGATGCATGTTTCCATGATCGCATCACCATCAGATCAACAAAGCATAAAATATGATAGCTGCCATGAGATAGATTAACGTCATTCAGAATGACCAAAATTTAAGCTCGCATAGCATCTCAGCATTAGGCGATCAAATATCTAGGAAACATAATACTCCAAGGTTTCAGTTTTCAAATACAAACAGGGACACATATAAATGAGTTCGATTCTCGACAAGTAAAAGAGCAGAGCAAACGCAAGCCACCTCTAAGCCTTCTGGTTGTAGACGTAGGTGAGGCCGCACTTGCCACAGTAGTGGCGGTCGAAGTGGTTGGCCATGAAGGTCCCGGCACCGCACTCCGCGTTGGGGCACTCCTTCCTGAGCCTGGTTACCTTGCCGGTGGCGTCGTCGACCTTGTAGAACTGGAGGACGGCGAGCTTCACCTTCTTGTGCTTGTGCTTTTGCTTCTTGGGCTTGGTGTACGTCTTCTTCTTGCGCTTCTTGGCGCCACCACGGAGGCGGAGCACCAGGTGAAGGGTGGACTCCTTCTGGATGTTGTAGTCGGCGAGGGTGCGGCCGTCCTCGAGCTGCTTGCCGGCGAAGATGAGGCGCTGCTGGTCCGGCGGGATCCCCTCCTTGTCCTGGATCTTGGCCTTCACGTTGTCGATGGTGTCCGAGGACTCCACCTCCAGCGTGATGGTCTTGCCCGTCAGGGTCTTCACGAAGATCTGCATCTTGGCGGCGGTGGGGTGGTCGCCTCCGCGCGCTGCGGCGGCGACGGCAGTGGCGGCGGCGGGTTGGGTTTGGGCGCGGCGGCGGGGTGGAATGGAGGCTAGGGTATGGAAGAGTCTGGCGTTATATAAGTATAAGTAGGCGGGAGAATATGAGCTGTTGGATCTAGGGGGTCCATATCGGACGGCTGGCTATCGTGGACGCAATTTTTGGGCTGGGCTGATAGGATCGATTTTGCTTGTGGCCCATGGTTCGTGTAAATTGCAACAACAAAAACGTGTACATTATTTTTATGTAGGAATAAATGTGTAAATTTATATCTTGTCCAAAAAAAGAATTAGCATCACAATTAAAAATATGAATAAGCAAGACGCTAGAGATTTTTTTTTTCAAAAAGGATCTGATCTGTTATAAAGATTCATCGAAAGTACAAAGCGCCTCAGACATAATAAAAAAATTCATCGAGGTCCATGGACCACCGAACGACCATTGCCGCCAGCAGAGCGAACCGTCGATGGGCCGCTGTCGCTGCTCCCATACCGGAGCCGGCTTGACCTTGTCGATGACAGCCGGGAAGTCTTCGTGCACGTGCCCCTATGGACCAGCGCCCTGGAGCCGCAGTCGTCGCCATTGAATCCTTAAATCGATCTGAAGAATCTGACACCAAATATCGCCGCTGCGTACAGACGGCGAGAAACCCTAACCTCACTGGGGGTCTCTTGGACTAAGGGGTCCTTGAGCTGTCGGCCTATCTCTCATGGGCCGGACTGGTAGGCCGCTCTTGATTCATTAAAGGAAGGCCGGACTACACGCGACCCCGTGCTCTGGAAGGAAATCTCTGAAGACTTGGCGTATCCTCCAAGTCTGGTTAGCGAAATTGACATGTTTATCCCCTGATGGTGACCAACCATATGTAACCCTAAGTACCTGTATAAACCAGAGGGTTTAGCCCGTGGAGGAACAGAACCATATCACCATACCCACCTAGGGTTTAGTTCATTCGAACTCGTGGTAAATCAACTCTGTAAATGTCATACAAACACATCAATACAACCAAGCAAGACGTAGGGTTTTTACCTCTTCGAGAGGGCCTGGACCTGGGTAAACACTATCTCTGTTGGGGAACGTAGTAATTTCAAAAAAATTCCTACGCACACGCAAGATCATGGTGATGCATAGCAACGAGAGGGGAGAGTGTTGTCCACGTACCCTCGTAGACCGACAGCGGAAGCGTTATCACAACGCGGTTGATGTAGTCGTACGTCTTCACGATCCGACCGATCAAGTACCGAACGCACGGCACCTCCGAGTTCTACACACGTTCAGCTCGATGACGTCCCTCGAACTCCGATCCAGCCGAGTGTTGAGGGAGAGTTTCGTCAGCACGACGGCGTGGTGACGATGATGATGTTCCACCGACGCAGGGCTTCGCCTAAGCTCCGCAACGGTATTATCGAGGTGTAATATGGTGGAAGGGGGCACCGCACACGGCTAAGAGATCTCAAGGATCAATTGTTGTGTCCATGGGGTGCCCCCTGCCCCCGTATATGAAGGAGCAAGGGAGGAGGAGGCCGGCCCTAGGAGGGGGCGCACCAAGTGTGGAGTCCTACTAGGACTCCCTAGTCCTAGTAGGATTCCACCTCCCATATGGAATAGGAAAAGAGGAAGGGAAAAAGAGAAGGAAGGAAGGGGGCGCCCCCCTTCCCTAGTCCAATTCGGACCAGACCAAGGGGAGGGGTGCGGCCACCCTTGAGGCCCTTTTCCTTCTTTCCCGTATGGCCCAATAAGGCCCAATACGTATTCCCGTGACTCTCCGATACTCCGAAAAATACCCGAATCACTTGGAACCTTTCCGAAGTCCGAATATAGTCGTCCAATATATCGATCTTTACGCCTCGACCATTTCGAGACTCCTCGTCATATCCCCGATCTCATCCGGGACTCCGAACTCCTTCGGTACATCAAAACTCAATAAAACTATCATCGTAACGTTAAGCGTGCGGACCCTACGGGTTCGAGAACTATGTAGACATGACCGAGACACGTCTCCGGTCAATAACCAATAGCGGGACCTGGATGCCCATATTGGCTCCCACATATTCTACGAAGATCTTTATCGGTCAGACCGCATAACAACATACGTTGTTCCCTTTGTCACCGGTATGTTACTTGCCCGAGATTTGATCGTCGGTATCTCGATACCTAGTTCAATCTCGTTACTGGCAAGTCTCTTTACTCGTTCCGTAATACATCATCCCGTAACTAACTCATTAGTCACAATGCTTGCAAGGCTTATAGTGATGTGCATTACCGAGTGGGCCCAGAGATACCTCTCCGACAATCGAAGTGACAAATCCTAATCTCGAAATACGCCAACCCAACAAGTACCTTTGGAGACACCTGTAGAGCACCTTTATAATCACCCATTTACGTTGTGACGTTTGGTAGCACAAAAAGTGTTCCTCTGGTAAACGGGAGTTGCATAATCTCATAGTCATAGGAACATGTATAAGTCATGAAGAAAGCAATAGCAACATACTAAACGATCGGGTGCTAAGCTAACGAAATGGGTCAAGTCAATCACGTCATTCTCCTAATGAGGTGATCCCGTTAATCAAATGACAACTCATGTCTACGGCTAGGAAACATAACCATCTTTGATTAACGAGCTAGTCAAGTAGAGGCATACTAGTGACACTCTGTTTGTCTATGTATTCACACATGTATTACGTTTCCGGTTAATACAATTCTAGCATGAATAATAAACATTTATCATGATATAAGGAAATATATAATACTTTATTATTGCCTCTAGGGCATATTTCCTTCAGTCTCCCACTTGCACTAGAGTCAATAATCTAGTTCACATCGCCATGTGATTTAACATCAATAATTCACATCACCATGTGATTAACACCCATAGTTCACATCTCTATGTGACCAACACTCAAAGGGTTTACTAGAGTCAATAATCTAGTTCACATCGCTATGTGATTAACACCCAAAGAGTACTAAGGTGTGATCATGTTTTGATTGTGAGATAATTTTAGTCAACGGGTCTGTCACATTCAGATCCGTAAGTATTTTGCAAATTTCTATGTCTACAATGCTCTGCACGGAGCTACTCTAGCTAATTGCTCCCACTTTCAATATGTATCTAGACCGAGACTTAGAGTCATCTAGATTTAGTGTCAAAACTTGCATCGACGTAACCCTTTACGACGAACCTTTTGTCACTTCCATAATCGAGAAACATATCCTTATTCCACTAAGGATAATTTTGACCGTTGTCCAGTGATCTACTCCTAGATCACTATTGTACTCCCTTGCCAAAATCAGTGTAGGGTATACAATAGATCTGGTACACAGCATGGCATACTTTATATAACCTATGGCCAAGGCATAGGGAATGACTTTCATTCTCTTTCTATCTTTTGCCGTGGTCGGGCTTTGAGTCTTTACTCAATTTCACACCTTGTAACACAGGCAAGAACTCTTTCTTTGACTGTTCTATTTTGAACTATTTCAAAATCTTGTTAAGGTATGTACTCATTGAAAAACTTATCAAGCGTCTTCATCTATGTCTATAGATCTTGATGCTCAATATGTAAGCAGCTTCACCGAGGTCTTTCTTTGAAAAACTCATTTCAAAACACTCCTTTATGCTTTACAGAATAACTCTACATTATTTCAGATCAACAATATGTCATTCACATATACTTATCAGAAATGCTGTAGTGCTCCCACTCACTTTCTTGTAAATACAGGCTTCACCGCAAGTATGTATAAAACTATATCCTTTGATCAACTTATCAAAGTATATATTCCAACTCCGAGATGCTTGCACCAGTCCATAGATGGATCGCTGGAGCTTGCATATTTTGTTAGCACCTTTAGGATTGACAAAACCTCCTGGTTGCATCATATACAACTCTTCTTTAATAAATCCATTAAGGAATGCAGTTTTGTTTATCCATTTGCCATATTTCATAAAATGCGGCAATTGCTAACATGATTCAGACAGACTTAAGCATAGATACGAGTGAGAAACTCTCATCGTAGTCAACATCTTGAACTTGTCGAAAACCTTTTTGCGACAATTCTAGCTTTGTAGATAGTGATACTACTATCAGCGTCCGTCTTCCTCTTGAAGATCCATTTATTCTCAATTGTGTGCCGATCATCGGGCAAGTCAACCAAAGTCCACACTTTGTTCTCATACATGGATCTCATCTCAGATTTCATGGCCTCAAGCCATTTTGCGGAATCTGGGCTCACCATCGCTTCTTCATAGTTCGTAGGTTCGTCATGGTCTAGTAACATAACCTCCAGAACAGGATTACCGTACCACTCTGGTGCGGATCTTACTCTGGTTTACCTACGAGGTTTGGTAGTAACTTGATCTGAAGTTACATGATCATCATCATTAACTTCCTCACTAATTGGTGTAGGAGTCACAGGAACAGATTTCTGTGATGAACTACTTTCCAATAAGGGAGCAGGTATAGTTACCTCATCAAGTTCTACTTTCCTCCCACTCACTTCTTTCGAGACAAACTCCTTCTCTAGAAAGGATCCATACTAAGCAACGAATGTCTTGCCTTCGGATCTGTGATAGAAGGTGTACCCAACTGTCTCCTTTGGGTATCCTATGAAGACACATTTCTCCGATTTGGGTTTGAGCTTATCAGGATGAAACTTTTTCACATAAGCATCGCAACCCCAAACTTTAAGAAACGACAACTTTGGTTTCTTGCCAAACCACAGTTCATAAGGCGTCGTCTCAACGGATTTTGATGGTGCCCTATTTAACGTGAATGTAGCTGTCTCTAATGCATAACCCCAAAACGATAGTGGTAAATTGGTAAGAGACATCATAGATTGCACTATATCCAATAAAGTACGGTTATGACGTTCGGACACACCATTATGCTGTGGTGTTCCAGGTGGCGTGAGTAGTGAAACTATTTCACATTGTTTTAACTGAAGGCCAAACTCGTAACTAAAATACTCTTCTCCACGATCAAATCGTAGAAACTTTATTTTCTTGTTACGATGATTTTCGCTTCACTCTAAAATTATATGAACTTTTCAAATGTTTCAGACTTCTGTTTCATTAAGCAGATATACCCATATTTGCTCAAATCATCTGTGAAGGTCAAAAAAAAATGATACCTGCTACGAGCCTCAATATTCATCGGACCACATACATCTGTATGTATGATTTCCAACAAATCTGTTGCTCTCTCCATAGTTCCGGAGAACGGCGTTTTAGTCATCTTGCCCATGAGGCACGGTTCGCAAGCATCAAGTGATTCATAATCAAGTGATTCCAAAATCCCATCAGTATGGAGTTTCTTCATGCGCTTTACACCAATATGACCTAAACGGCAGTGCCACAAATAAGTTGCACTATCATTATTAACTTTGCATCTTTTGGCTTCAATATTATGAATATGTGTATCACTACGATCGAGATCCAACAAACCATTTTTGTTGGTGTGTATGACCATAAAAGGTTTTTATTCATGTAAACAGAACAACAATTGTTCTCTAACTTAAATGAATAACCGTATTGCAATAAACATGATCAAATCATATTCATGCTCAACGCAAACACCCAATAACACTTATTTAGTTTCAACACTAATCTCGAAAGTATAGGGAGTGTGCGATGATGATCATATCAATCTTGGAACTACTTCCAACACACATCGTCACCTCGCCTTTTACTATCTCTGTTTATTCTGCAACTCCCGTTTCGAGTTACTACTCTTTAGCAACTGAACCAGTATCAATTACCGAGGGGTTGCTATAAACACTAGTAAAGTACACATCAATAATCTGTATATCAAATATACCTTTGTTCACTTTTACTAGTCTCTGTTTATTCTGCAACTCCCGTTTCGAGTTACTACTCTTAGCAACTGAACCAGTATCAATTACCGAGGGGTTGCTATAAACACTAGTAAAGTACACATCAATAATCTGTATATCAAATATACCTTTGTTCACTTTGCCATCCTTCTTATCCACCAAATAGTTGGGGTAGTTCCGCTTCCAGTGACCAGTCCCTTTGCAGTAGAAGCACTTAGTCTCAGGCTTAGGACCAGACTTAGGCTTCTTCACTTGAGCAGCAACTTGCTTGCCGTTCTTCTTGAAGTTCCCCTTCTATCCCTTTGCCCTTTTCTTGAAACTAGTGGTCTTGTTAACCATCAACACTTGATGTTTTTCTTGATTTCTACCTTCGTCGATTTCAGCATCACGAAGAGCTTGGGAATTACTTTTGTCATCCCTTGCATACTATAGTTCATCACGAAGTTCTACTAACTTGGTGATGGTGACTAGAGAATTCTGTCAATCACTATTTTATCTGGAAGATTAACTCCCACTTGATTCAAGCGATTGTAGTACCCAGACAATCTGAGCACATGCTCACTAGTTGAGCGATTCTCCTCCATCTTTTAGCTATAGAACTTTGTTGGAGACTTCATATATCTCAACTCGGGTATTTGCTTGAAATATTAACTTCAACTCCTGGAACATCTTATATGGTCCATGACGTTCAAAACGTCTTTGAAGTCCCGATTCTAAGCCGTTAAGCATGGTGCACTAAACTATCAAGTAGTCATCATATTGAGCTAGCCAAACGTTCATAACGTTTGCATCACTCTTGCAATAGGTCTGTCACCTAGCGGCGCATCAAGGACATAATTTTTCTGTGCAGCAATGAGGATAATCCTCAGATCACGGATCCAATCCACATCTTTGCTACTAACATTTTTCAACATAATTTTCTCTAGGAACATATCAAAAATAAACACAGGGAAGCAACAACGCGAGCTATTGATCTACAACATAATTTGCAAAATACTATTAGGACTAAGTTCATGATAAATTTAAGTTCAATTAATCATATTACTTAAGAACTCCCACTTAGATAGACATCTCTCTAATCATCTAAGTGATTACGTGATCCAAAGCAACTAAACCATGTCCGATTAACACGTGAGATGGAGTAGTTTCAATGGTGAACATCACTATGTTGATCATATCTACTATATGATTCACGTTCGACCTTTCGGTCTCTGTGTTCCGAGGCCATATCTGTATATGCTAGGCTCGTCATGTTTAACCTGAGTATTCCGCGTGTGCAACTGTTTTGCACCCGTTGTATTATAACGTAGAGCCTATCACACCCGATTAACACGTGGTGTCTCAGCACGAAGAACTTTTGCAATGGTGCATACTCAGGGAGAACACTTTTATCTTGAAATTTTAGTGAGAGATCATCTTATAATGCTACCGTCAAACAAAGCAAGATAAGATGCATAAAGGATTAACATCACATGCAATCAATATAAGTGATATGATATGGCCATCATCATCTTGTGCTTGTGATCTCCATCTCCGAAGCACCGTGTTCGTGATCTCCATCTCCGAAGTACTGTGTTCGTGATCTCCATCTCCGAAGCACCGTGTTCGTGATCTCCATCTCCGAAGCATTGTCATGATCACCATCGTTACCGGCGCGACACCTTGATCTCCATCGTAGTATCGTTGTCGTCTCGCCAACTAATTGCTTTTACGACTATCGCTACCGCTTAGTGATAAAGTAAAACTATTACATGGTGATTGCATCTCATACAATAAAGCGACAAGCATATGGCTCCTGCCAGTTGCCGATAACTCGGTTACAAAACATGATCATCTCATACAACAAATTATATCACATCATGTCTTGACCATATCACATCACAACATGCCCTGCAAAAACAAGTTACGTCCTCTACTTTGTTGTTGCAAGTTTTACGTGGCTGCTACGGGCTTAGCAAGAACCGTTCTTACCTATGCATCAAAACCACAACGATAGTTTGTCAAGTTGGTGCTGTTTTAACCTTCGCAAGGACCGGGCGTAGCCACACTCGGTTCAACTAAAGTGAGAGAGACAGACACCCGCCAGTCACCTTTAAGCAACGAGTGCTCCGAACGGTGAAACCAGTCTCGCGTAAGCGTACGCGTAATGTCGGTCCGGGCCGCTTCATCTCACAATACCGCTGAACCAAAGTATGACATGCTGGTAAGCAGTATGACTTATATCGCCCACAACTCACTTGTGTTCTACTCGTGCATAGCATCAACGCATAAAACCAAGCTCGGATGCCACTGTTGGGGAACGTAGTAATTTCAAAAAATTTCCTACGCACACGCAAGATCATGGTGATGCATAGCAACGAGAGGGGAGAGTGTTGTCCACGTACCCTCGTAGACCGACAGCGGAAGCGTTATCACAATGCGGTTGATGTAGTCGTACGTCTTCACGATCCGACCGATCAAGTACCGAACGCACGGCACCTCCGAGTTCTACACACGTTCAGCTCGATGATGTCCCTCGAACTCCGATCCAGCCGAGTGTTGAGGGAGAGTTTCGTCAGCACGACGGCGTGGTGACGATGATGATGTTCCACCGACGCAGGGCTTCGCCTAAGCTCCGCAACGGTATTATTGAGGTGTAATATGGTGGAAGGGGGCACCGCACACGGCTAAGAGATCTCAAGGATCAATTCTTGTGTCCATGGGGTGCCCCATGCCCCCGTATATGAAGGAGCAAGGGAGGAGGAGGCCGGCCCTAGGAGGGGGCGCACCAAGTGTGGAGTCCTACTAGGACTCCCTAGTCCTAGTAGGATTCCACCTCCCATATGGAATAGGAAAAGAGGAAGGGAAAAAGAGAAGGAAGGAAGGGGGCGCCCCCCTTCCCTAGTCCAATTCGGACCAGACCAAGGGGAGGGGTGCGGCCACCCTTGAGGCCCTTTTCCTTCTTTCCCGTATGGCCCAATAAGGCCCAATACGTATTCCCGTAACTCTCCGATACTCCGAAAAATACCCGAATCACTCGGAACCTTTCCGAAGTCCGAATATAGTCGTCCAATATATCGATCTTTACGCCTCGACCATTTCGAGACTCCTCGTCATATCCCCGATCTCATCCGGGACTCCGAACTCCTTCGGTACATCAAAACTCAATAAAACTATCATCGTAACGTTAAGCGTGCGGACCCTACGGGTTCGAGAACTATGTAGACATGACCGAGACACGTCTCCGGTCAATAACCAATAGCGGGACCTGGATGCCCATATTGGCTCCCACATATTCTACGAAGATCTTTATCGGTCAGACCGCATAACAACATACGTTGTTCCCTTTGTCACCGGTATGTTACTTGCCCGAGATTTGATCGTCGGTATCTCGATACCTAGTTCAATCTCGTTACTGGCAAGTCTCTTTACTCGTTCCGTAATACATCATCCCGTAACTAACTCATTAGTCACAATGCTTGCAAGGCTTATAGTGATGTGCATTACCGAGTGGGCCCAGAGATACCTCTCCGACAATCGGAGTGACAAATCCTAATCTCGAAATACGCCAACCCAACAAGTACCTTTGGAGACACCTGTAGAGCACCTTTATAATCACCCATTTACGTTGTGACGTTTGGTAGCACACAAAGTGTTCCTCCGGTAAACGGGAGTTGCATAATCTCATAGTCATAGGAACATGTATAAGTCATGAAGAAAGCAATAGCAACATACTAAACGATCGGGTGCTAAGCTAACGAAATGGGTCAAGTCAATCACGTCATTCTCCTAATGAGGTGATCCCGTTAATCAAATGACAACTCATGTCTATGGCTAGGAAATATAACCATCTTTGATTAACGAGCTAGTCAAGTAGAGGCATACTAGTGACACTCTGTTTGTCTATGTATTCACACATGTATTACGTTTTCGGTTAATACAATTCTAGCATGAATAATAAATATTTATCATGATATAAGGAAATATATAATACTTTATTATTGCCTCTAGGGCATATTTCCTTCAATCTCTACGTTCCTTGTTACCCATCGATCCAAGATCCACAGCTCGGGACCCCCTACCCGAGATCTGTTGGTTTTGACACCAACATTCACCGCCCCAAGGAGCTGATAGGAATCTACGCCGGAGCTCCGTTTAATCTGTCCTAATGAACGAACTTGAGGAAGATCGGAGTCCGTGAAAGAACATGCGGTGCCCCCATGTTTGGTTTTGGTAATTAATGACAATCTCTATGGACTAATGGTTGCCTTGAGTTATATTTGAAGGATTTGTCCATAGGCTTTTCATGGAGTCCATTTGTTGGTTTC
The DNA here is from genome assembly GCF_002575655.3 of Aegilops tauschii subsp. strangulata. Lineage (NCBI taxonomy): Eukaryota > Viridiplantae > Streptophyta > Magnoliopsida > Poales > Poaceae > Aegilops > Aegilops tauschii. The sequence continues at coordinate 482,522,981 of NC_053035.3, forward strand.
AAGGAGAGTATGTGATGACCACGGTGCTATTCAAGGAATTACCTAAAGATTGGTCATGTGAGAGGTTGATCAAGACTAAGTCAAAGAGTGAATCAAGTTGATCAACACACAAAGTGTAGAAGATGTACCGAGAGGGATCAAGTGATCCCATGGTATGGTAAGCATTGTTAATTACGCTTTGTGTGCTAACCCATGGTCTTCGTGAGAGTTCTTTGTGGGGTTAGGTTGCGGTGTGCAAGTTTAAGTGATGCATCACAAACAGATCAAGTGCTTGAAGCTTGCCGTCCATTTTGGTGACAATGGACTTGTGAAGATGTGCCGAAAAGTGGCTCACCCATAGTGGAGTATGGGGAGCAATTTACTAGTCTTCACCGAGCCAACGCAATCAAGAAAGGTGGTCCAACTTGAGGAAGTCAAGATCGTCTACATCTAGCTCAAGTGGAATTTGTGCAAGGCAAAGGTTTGCCCTTGATAGATTTTCTATTTTACCGGTCTCATGGTGGTAGTTGGGAGACCGGGTTATATGATCGATTGCCGTACTATCAAGGGGGGCTCTTGATGAGTAGCTTGATCGTATCGCTCGTAGACAGCTCAAACCATTGCATCCTTGCATCATCTTTCTTGGTTCTTGTTTGGTTCTCTTTGTGAGTCTTAGAGCTTATGGTCATCTTGATGACAAGCTCGAGTTCATCGAAAACGGAGCTCACTTGCATCTTCTATGATGTTTTCGATGTTGGAGGTTATGCCGGTTCTTCTCTGTTAGAGGTTTCACTCCTCTATATGCTAGGCATACTTCTCTGTCGCTGTTTTGATGATACTCGTTGTCTTCTATCCAAAAAGCTTGAGTTTGCTCAATTCGGAGCTCATTTGCAGAAATTATGGCAGTTCTGGTTTTATTGTATCCTTCTGTTGTCTTTAGCTGCGATATATGAAGGCAGCCAAGTGCTAAAGCCTCTGTGGCATGCGGTAGTACTGCTCAAGGGAGTGGTAGTACCACTCCTGGTGAGCGGTAGTACCGCTGCCTCCAGCCCTGATGCTGATGCATGCGGAAGTAGGCGCGGATGTAATTTTTTACATCTGCCCTTACGCGGTAGTACCGCTCCCTGTGAGCGGTAGTACCATGTCGGCTTTCTACTCGAAGCTAGCTCCAGCGGATGTAGGCGCGGCAGATTTTTTTTACATTCGTGGACACGCGGTAGTACCGCTATCCCCAGCGGTAGTACCGCTGCCTCACTGTGGATACTGTCGTGTGCTGCACCTGTGTGGCCGTTGAATACTACCCCTGCGGTAGTACCGCAAGGGCAGGCGGTAGTACCGCTCCGGCAGCAGTAGTAGTACCGTCCTGTTGCCACGTTGCGGTAGTGTTTATTTGGCTACGGCCGCCCTAGCGGTACTATCGCTCCTTGGAGCGGTAGTACCGCTCGGTGCGGGCTGTGAGGATAACGGTTGGATTTTTCCCCACCTATAAAAGGAGGTCTTCTTCCCCAATGAACCTTATCCTTTGAGCTCGTGTTCTTGCCCCATTGTTGACCTTCTTCGAGCTTGCTATCTCTCAATCCCTCCATGGATTCTTACTAGTTTTGGGGGGAAAGGAGAGAGGAGATCTAGATCCACATTTCCACCAATCACTTTCTCCTCTATGTGAGGGGAACCCCTTTGGATCTAGATCTTGGAGTTCTTGGTGTTTTTCTTCTTGTTCTTCCTCTCATTTTCCTCCCTAGCATTAGTTGCTTTGGTGGGATTTGGGAGAGAAGGACTTGGGCACTCTGTGTGCCCTTGCCATTGCATTTGGTGCATCGGTTTGAGTTCTCCACGGTGATACGTGGAAGTTACAAGTTGAGAAGTGATACGTCTCCAACGTATCTATAATTTTTTATTGTTCCATGCTATATTATATTCTGTTTTGGACATTATTGGGCTTTATTATACACTTTTATATTATTTTTGGGACTAAGCTATTAACGGAGGCCCAGCCCAGAATTGCTGTTTTTTGCCTATTTCAGAGTTTCGCAGAAAAAGAATATCAAACGGAGTCCAAACGGAGTGAAACCTTCGAGAACGTGATTTTTGGAACGAACGTGATCCAGAGGACTTGGACCCTACGTCAAGACATCAACCAGGAAGGCACGAGGTAGGGGGGCGCGCCCTCCACCCTCGTGGGGCCCATGTTACTCCACCGACATACTTCTTCCTACCAGATACGGAGCCAAAAACCTGATTCCACCGCCGCAACCTTCTGTACCCATGAGATCCCATCTTGGGGCCTTTTCCGGAGCTCCGCTGGAGGGGGCATCGATCATAGAGGGCTTCTATATCAACACCATAGCCTCTCCGATGATGTGTGAGTAGTTTACCTCAGACCTTCGGGTCCATAGTTATTAGCTAGATGGCTTCTTCTCTCTTTTTGGATCTCAATACAATGTTCTCCCCCTCTCTTGTGCAGATCTATTCGATGTAATCTTCTTTTGCGGTGTGTTTGTTGAGACCGATGAATTGTGGATTTGTGATCAAGTTTATCTATGAACAATATTTGAATATTCTCTGAATTCTTTTATGTATGATTGGTTATCTTTGCAAGTCTCTTCGAATTATCAGTTTGGTTTGGCCTACTAGATTGATCTTTCTTGCAATGGGAGAAGTGCTTAGCTTTGGGTTCAATCTTGCGGTGTCCTTTCCCAGTGACAGTAGGGCAGCAAGGCACGTATTGTATTGTTGCCATCGAGGATAACAAGATGGGGTTTATATCATATTGCAGGAGTTTATCCCTCTACATCATGTCATCTTACTTAAAGCGTTACTCTGTTCTTATGAACTTAATACTCTAGATGCATGCTGGATAGCGGTCGATGTGTGGAGTAATAGTAGTAGATGCAGGCAGGAGTCGGTCTACTTGTCTCGGACGTGATGCCTATATACATGATCATACCTAGATATTCTCATAACTATGCTCAATTCTGTCAATTGCTCAACAGTAATTTGTTTACCCACCGTAATACTTATGCTCTCGAGAGAAGCCACTAGTGAAACCTATGGCCCCCGGGTCTATTTTCCATCATATTCATCTTCCAACACTTAGCTATTTTTATTGCCTTTTATTTTACTTTGCATCTTTATCATAAAAATACCAAAAATATTATCTTATCATATCTATCAGATCTCACTCTCGTAAGTGACCGTAAAGGGATTGACAACCCCTTTATTGCATTGGTTGCGAGGATTTATTTGTTTGTGTAGGTGCGAGGGACTCGTGCATGGCCTCCTGCTGGATTGATACCTTGGTTCTCAAAAACTGAGGGAAATACTTACGCTGCTTTACTGCATCACCCTTTCCTCTTCAAGGGAAAACCAACGCACTGCTCAAGAGGTATCAAGAAGGATTTCTGGCGCCGTTGCCGGGGAGGCTTGCGCAAGGTCAAGTCAAGATTTGGACTCCCGACAACGAGCCATTTCTGGCGCCGTTGCCGGGGAGTCTACGCAAAAGTCAACATACCAACTACCCATCACAAACCCTTATCTCCCGCATTACATTAATTGACATTTGCCTCTCGTTTTCCTCTCCCCCACTTCACCCTTGCCGTTTTATTCGCCCTCTCTCTTTTCCGTTCGCCTCTTTTTCGCTTGCTTCTTGTTTGCTCGTGTGTTGGATTGCTTGCTTGTCACGATGGCTCAAGATAATACCAAATTGTGTGACTTTACCAATACCAACAACAATGATTTCCTTAGCACTCCGATTGCTCCTCTTACCGATACTGAATCTTGTGAAATTAATGCTGCTTTGTTGAATCTTGTCATGAAAGATCAATTCGCCGGCCTTCCTAGTGAAGATGCCGCTACCCATCTAAATAGCTTCATTGATTTGTGTGATATGCAAAAGAAGAAAGATGTGGACAATGATATTGTTAAATTGAAGCTATTACCTTTTTCGCTTAGAGATCGTGCTAAAGCTTGGTTTTCGTCTTTTCCTAAAAATAGTATTGATTCTTGGAATAAGTGCAAAGATGCTTTTATCTCTAAGTATTTTCTGTAGGGGAACGCAGCAGAAAACAAAAATTTTCCGACCTACGCACCAGCCCAGGACCACTATGGAGACTGCATACATGGTTTGATCTTTTTCGTTACCGACTCGTAGCGCAGCGGGAAGTAGAGTCGATGACGATCGGCGGTGCAGATCCCCGCAGCTAGGATTTACAACCTCCCAACCGCGAGGATGTATACCCTCATCTGCTCCTCAGACAGCCCTCCAGGAGGCGGTCGAACAGCCCCCCAGACGGTGTCGCGGACAGCCCTTCGGGAGGACCTTCAAAACTCGAACGGTCACTCGGACAGCCCTTCGGGAGGACCTTCGAAACTCGGACGGTCACACGGACAGCCCTTCGGAAGGCACTCACGAACTAAGACCGAAACTACGATCTCTCTACAGAGTTGCACACATACGGTGTCATCTATCCGGCAGGGCTTCGCCGTCCAGAACTAGTTCCTGCCGGAACCCAGACAGCCTTACGGCTCTACGAAACTCTTTTCGTGGGAGGGAGAGAAGAAGCCAGATAATGCATGGCATGTGTATGAGAGCAAGGGATGATTGTGTGGAGGGCTGCCCCTCCACCTCTATTTATAGGAAATCCCAAGGGGGTAGGGTAGTTTCACAAAAAACCCAAAATGCACATGAATGAAGTCCTTCCACAAGGACCTAGGAGTGAAACCAAGGAACAAGAGGGTCCCCAAGGGGGGATACCCCATGTGGCCGGCCACACCCCCATGAGGGACCCAAAAAATGGCTCCTATCCATCCATGTCATCCCCAAGATCTTTTGGAGCAAAGCCCCAAAAGCTGGCTTTCCATAAAGTAACCATAAAGCTGATTTTCACTATTCACGACGACATTTTTCAGCGTCTGATCGAACTGAAAATATTTATGTGGGCTAAGAACATTTCCAGTACCCACTAAAATGATTTTCAACGCGTTCCGAAACAATTCCGGTTTTAGTGATTTTCATCTGTGAAACGCATCTGAAGTGGCTCCGGCAGCTCCGGAACATTTCCGGTTTTTATCTCAGAAAATTCCAAAAAGCTTCCAGAATGATTCTGGCATCCTCCAAGAATTATCAGGCATGTGCCGAAACCAATTTGACTTAATGGTGTATCCCGAAACAACTTTTCGGTATCATCGAAACTTATCCGATGACCTCTCTCTGCGGTACGATTCCGCTGTCCGAAACTTTTCGGTGTCCGAAACTTTTTCGGTGATTTTCTCTCAGACTCCCTGTCTAGTATTCAGCAGATAGATGACCCTTAAGCGTGTGACCCTATAGGTTCGGTAAAGTATAGACATGACCCGGAACCCCTTCCGATCAATGATCAACATCGGAGCCGTGGACACCCATATTGACCCCTATACCCACACGAATAAATATTCGAGTGAACCTCCAGTTGCCGTGTGCTATTCCTGTTGCTTCGCGATATGTTACAAATACCCGAGGTGAGACATGTTGGCATTCCTGTGGATCAACAACTTGTCCACTATGCTAGCTACCTCGTTACCGGTATTGTTCTCTTTTCTCGTTATCGTGTTCCGGCATCCCCGTGATCAAATCACAAAGTGTCTGGCCAGACGATGATGGATACCGTAACACCGGGAGGGCCCAGAGATATCTCTCCATCGTTGGAGGAGCAAATCCCAATCTTGAGCTATCAAGTTACTTGACACACTTTTCCATGAACCCGTAAGCCGCCGTAATAGCCACCCATTTACGGATGACGTTTAACAAACCCCAAAGTTCATGAAGCAAGCATGAAGAAACTCGATACTCTCATGGTCTAAGGAATCATGCAAACATTAACCATCTCTGTGTTATGTACCAATAACCTTTGTCTACTTTGATTGAGAATAATAATGAATCTATGGATGTGAATTTTGTTGGTAGGAATAATTTTGGTAACAACGCATATAGAGGAAACTTTAATCCTAGGCCGTATCCTAGTAATTCCTCTAATAATTATGGTAATTCCTACAACAATTCTTATGGAAATTTTAATAAAATGCCCTTTGAATTTGAGACTAGTGTTAAGGAGTTTATGAATTCACAAAAGAATTTCAATGCTTTGCTTGAAGAAAAATTGCTTAAAGTTGATGAATTGGCTAGGAACGTTGATAGAATTTCTCTTGATGTTGATTCTTTGAAACTTAGATCTATTCCACCTAAGCATGATATCAATGAATCTCTCAAAGCCATGAGAATTTCCATTGATGAGTGCAAAGAAAGAACCACTAGGATACGTGCTAAGAAAGATTGCTTTGTGAAATCGTGTTCTTCTAATTTCTATGAAAATAAAGATGAAGATCTAAAAGTTATTGATGTGTCCCCTATTAAATCTTTGTTCTGCAATATGAATCTTGATAATGATGGGACTGAATGTGATCCACCTTTACCTAGAAGGCGTTCCAAAAATTTGGAGTTTTTAGATCTTGATGCAAAAATTGGTAAAAGTAGGATTGAAGAGATCAAAACTCTAGATATTAAGAACCCACTATTTTGGATTTCAAGGAATTTAATTATGATAATTCCTCTTTGATAGATTGTATTTCCTTGTTGCAATCCACGCTAAATTCTCCTCATGCTTATAGTCAAAATAAAGCTTTTACTAAACATATCGTTGATGCTTTAATGCAATCTTATGAAGAAAAACTTGAGTTGGAAGTTTCTATCCCTAGAAAACTTTATGATGAGTGGGAACCTACTATTAAAATTAAAATTAAAGATCATGAATGCTATGCTTTGTGTGATTTGGGTGCTAGTGTTTCCACAATTCCAAAGACTTTGTGCGATTTGCTAGGTTTCCGTGATTTTGATGATTGCTCTCTAAACTTACACCTTGCGGATTCCACCATGAATAAACATATGGGAAGAATTAATGATGTTCTTATTGTTGCAAATAGGAACTATTTGCCCGTAGATTTTATTGTTCTTGATATAGATTGCAATCCTTCATGTCCTATTATTCTTGGTAGACCTTTCCTTAGAACGATTGGTGCAATTATTGATATGAAGGAAGGGAATATTAGATTCCAATTTCCTTAAGGAAAGGAATGGAACACTTCCCTAGAAAGAAAATAAAATTACCTTATGAATCTATTATGAGAGCCACTTATGGATTGCCTACTAAAGATGGCAATACCTAGATCTATCCTTGCTTTTATGCCTAGCTAGGGGCGTTAAACGATAGCACTTGTTGGGAGGCAACCCGATTTTATTTTTAGTTTTTTGCTTTTTGCTTCTGCTTAGGAATAAATATTTGATCTAGCCTCTGGTTAGATTTGTTTTTATGTTTTAATTAGTGTTTGTGCCAAGTTTAACCTATAGGATCTTCTTGGACGATAGTTATTTGATCTTGCTGAAAATTCCAGAAACTTTCTGTTCACGAAAATAATTGTTAAAAATCACCAGAACGTGATAAAATATTGATTCCAATTGCTTCTGATCAATAAACAAATTTTCTAGGTCTTCCTATTTTGGCTGAATGTTTGGAGTTCCAGAAGTTTGCGTTAGTTACATATTACTACAGACTGTTCTGTTTTTGACAGATTCTGTTTTTCGTGTGTTGTTTGCTTATTTTGATGAATCTATGGCTAGTAAAATAGTTTATAAACCATAGAGAAGTTGGAATACAGTAGGTTTAACACCAATATAAATAAAGAATGAGTTCATTACAGTACCTTGAAGTGGTGTTTTGTTTTCTTTCGCTAAGGGAGCTCACGAGATTTTCTGTCAAGTTTTGTGTTGTGAAGTTTTCAAGTTTTTGGTAAAAGATTTGATGGATTATGGAACAAGGAGTGGCAAGAGCCTAAGCTTTGGGATGCCCAAGGCACCCCAAGATAATCTAAGGACACCTAAAAGCCAAAGTTTGGGGATGCCCCGGAAGGCATCCCCTCTTTCGTCTACTTCCATCGGTAACTTTACTTGGAGCTATATTTTTATTCACCACATGATGTGTGTTTTGCTTGAAGCGTCTTGAATTATTTGAGTCTTTTTTTTTAGTTTACCACAATCATCCTTGCTGTACACGCCTTTTGAGAGAGTCACACATAAATTGGAACTTATTAGAATACTCTATGTGCTTCACTTATATCTTTTGAGCTATATAGTTTTGCTCTAGTGCTTCACTTATATCTTTTAGAGCATGGTGGTGGATTTGTTTTATAGAAACTATTGATCTCTCATGCTTAACTTATATTATTTTGAGAGTCTTAAAATAGCATGGCAATTTTCTTTAATTATAATATCATGGGAAATTTGATGCTTGATAATTGTTTTGAGATATAAAGGTGGTAATATCATAGTTGTGCTAGTTGAGTAATTGTGGAATTGAAAAATACTTGTGTTGGAGTTTGTGATTCCCGTAGCATGCACGTATGGTGAACCGTTATGTAACGAAGTCGGAGCATGAGGTATTTATTGATTGTCATCCTTTGTGTGGCGGTCGGGATCGCGCGATGGTTAACTCCTACCAACCCTTCCCCTAGGAGCATGCGTAGTAGTACTTTGCTTCGAGGGCTAATAAATTTTTGCAATAAGTATATGAATTCTTTTATGACTAATGTGAGTCCATGGATTATACGCACACTTACCTTTCCGCAATTTCTAGCCTCTTCGGTACCGTGCATTGCCCTTACTCACCTTGAGAGTTGGTGCAAACTTCGCCGGTCCATCCAAACCCCGTGATATGATACGCTCTATCACACATAAACCTCTCCTTATATCTTCCTCAAAACAGCCACCATACCTACCTATTATGGCATTTCCATAGCCATTCCGAGATATATTGCCATGCAACTTTTCACCGTTTCATTTATCATGACACGCTCCATCATTGTCATATTGCTTTGCATGATCATGTAGTTGACATTGTATTTGTGGCAAAGCCACCATCCATAATTCTTTCATACATGTCGCTCTTGATTCATTGCATATCCCGGTACACCGCCGGAGGCATTCCCATAGAGTCATATTTTGTTCTAAGTATTGAGTTGTAATTCATGAGTTGTTAGTAAATAAAAGTGTGATGATCATCATTATTAGAGCATTGTCCCAAGTGAGGAAAGGATGATGGAGACCATGATTCCCCCACAAGTCGGGATGAGACTCCGGACTAAAAAAAAAGAGGCAAAAAAGAGATAAATGGCCCAAATAAAAAAAAGAGAGAAAAAGAGAGAAGGGACAATGTTACTATCCTTTTACCACACTTGTGCTTCAAAGTAGCACCGTGATCTTCATGATAGAGAGTCTCTCATTTTGTCGCTTTCATATACTAGTGGGAAATTTCATTATAGAACTTGGCTTGTATATTCCAATGATGGGCTTCCTCAAATGCCCGAGGTCTTCGTGAGCAAGCAAGTTGGATGCACACCCACTTAGTTTCTTTTGTTTGAGCTTTCATACAATTATAGCTCTAGTGCATCCGTTGCATGGCAATCCCTACTCCTTGCATTGACATCAATTGATGGGCACCTCCATAGCCCGTTGATTAGCCTCGTTGATGTAAGACTTTCTCCTTTTTTGTCTTCCCACATAACCCTACCATTATACCTATTTCCACCATAGTGCTATATCCATGGCTTGCGCTCATGTATTGCGTAAGAGTTGAAAAGGCTGAAGCGCGTTAAAAAGTATGAACCAATTGCTTGGCTAAAACCGGGGTTGTACATGATATGAATATTTTGTGTGGGGAAGATGGAGCATAGCCAGACTATATGATTTTGTAGGGATAACTTGCTTTGGCTATGTTATTTTGATAAGACATAATTGCTTGGTTAGCATGCTTGAAGTATTATTGTTTTTATGTCAACATTAAACTTTTATCTTGAATCATATTAAATCTGAACATTCGTGCCACAATAAGAAGAATTACATTGAAATTATGCTAAGTAGCATTCCACATCAAAAATTCTGTTTTTATCATTTACCTACTCAAGGACGAGCAGGAATTAAGCTTGGGGATGCTTGATACGTCTCCAACGTATCTATAATTTTTGATTGTTCCATACTATATTATATTCTGTTTTGTACATTATTGGGCTTTATTATACACTTATATTATTTTTGGGACTAGTAATGTCCAAAACAGAAGATAATATAGCATGGAGCAATCAAAAATTATAGATACGTTGGAGACGTATCAAGCATCCCCAAGCTTAATTCCTGCTCGTCCTCGAGTAGGTAAATGATAAAAACAGATTTTTTGATGCGGAATGCTACTAGGCATAATTTCAATGTAATTCTTCTTAATTGTGGTATGAATATTCAGATCTGAAAGATTCAAGATAAAAGTTCATATTTACATAAAAATAATAATACTTCAAGCATACTAACTAAGCAATTATGTCCTCTCAAAATAACATGGCCAAAGAAAGTTCATCCCTACAAAATCATATAGTTTAGTCATGCTCCATCTTCGTCACACAAGAATGCTCTCATCATGCACAACCCCGATGACAAGCCAAGCAATTGTTTCATACTTTAGTAATCTCAAACTTTATAAACCTTCACGCAATACATGAGCGCGAGCCATGGACATAGCACTATGGGTGGAATAGAATATGATGATGGGGGTTATGTGGAGAAGACAAAAAAGGAGAAAGTCTCACATCAACGAGGCTAATCAATGAGCTATGGAGATGCCCATCGATTGATGTTAACGCAAGGAGTAGGGATTGCCATGCAACAGATGCACTGGAGATATAAATATATGAAAGCTCAACAAAAGAAACTAAGTGGGTGTGCATCCAACTTGCTTGCTCACGAAGACCTAGGGCACTTGAGGAGGCCCATTGTTGGAATATACAAGACAAGTTCTATAATGAAAAATTCCCACTAGTATATGAAAGTGACAAAACAAGAGACTCTCTATCATGAAGATTATGGTGCTACTTTGAAGCACAAGTGTGGTAAAAGGATAGTAACATTGTCCCTTCTCTCTTTTTCTCTCATTTTTTGGGCCTTCTCTTTTTTATGGCCTTTCTCTATTTTTTTTATTCCTCACTTGGGACAATGCTCTAGAAAATGATGATCATCACACTTCTATTTATTTACAACTCAATGATTACAACTCGATACTAGAACAAAGTATGACTCTATATGAATGCCTCCGGCGGTGTACCGGGATATGCAATGAACCAAGAGTGACATGTATGGAAGAATTATGAACGGTGGATTTGCCACAAATACTATGTCAACTACATGATCATGCGAAGCAATATGACAATGATGAACGTGTCATGATAAACGGAATGGTGGAAAGTTGCATGGCAATATATCTCGGAATGGCTATGGAAATGCCATAATAGGTAGGTATGGTGGCTGTTTTGAGGAAGATATAAGGAGGTTTATGTGTGAAAGAGCGTATCATATCACGGGGTTTGGATGCACCAGCGAAGTTTGCACCAACTCTCAATGTGAGAAAGGGCAATGCACGGTACCGAAGAGGCTAGCAATGGTGGAAAGGTGAGAGTGCGTATAATCCATGGACTCAACATTAGTCATAAAGAACTCATATACTTATTGCAAAAATCTACAAGTCCTCAAAAAACCAAGCACTACGCGCATGCTCCTAGGGGGATAGATTGGTAGGAAAAGACCATCGCTCGTCCCCGACCGCCACTCATAAGGAGGACAATCAAAGAACACCTCATGTTTCAAATTTGTTACATAACGTTTACCATACGTGCATGCTACGGGACTTGCAAACTTCAACACAAGTATTTCTCAAATTCAGAACTACTCAACTAGCACGACTTTAATATTTTACTACCTCCATATCTCAAAACAATCATCAAGCATCAAACTTCTCTTAGTATTCAACACACTCATAAGAAAGTTTTTACTATTCTTGAATCCTAGCATATTAGGATTATTTAAGCAAATTACCATGCTATTTAAGACTCTCAAAATAATCTAAGTGAAGCATGAGAGATTAATAGTTTCTATAAAACAAATCCACCACCGTGCTCTAAAAGATATAAGTGAAGTACTAGAGCAAAAAACTATATAACTCAAAAGATATAAGTGAAGCACATAGAGTACTCTAATAATTTTCGAATCATGTGTGTCTCTCTCAAAAGGTGTGTACAGCAAGGATGATTGTGGTAAACTAAAAAGCAAAGACTCAAATCATACAAGACGCTCCAAGCAAAACACATATCATGTGTTGAATAAAAATATAGCTCCAAGTAAAGTTACCGATGGAAGTAGACGAAAGAGGGGATGCCTTCCGGGGCATCCCCAAGCTTTGGCTTTTTGGTGTCCTTAGATTATCTTGGGGGTGCCATGGGCATCCCCAAGCTTAGGCTCTTGCCACTCCTTGTTCCATAATCCATCAAATCTTTCACCCAAAACTTGAAAACTTCACAACACAAAACTAAGCAGAAAATCTCGTGAGCTCCGTTAGCGAAAGAAAACAAAAGGCCACTTCAAGATACTGTAATGAACTCATTCTTTATTTATATTGGTGTTAAACCTACTGTATTCCAACTTCTCTATGGTTTATAAACTCTTTTACTAGCCATAGAATCATCAAAATAAGCAAACAACACACGAAAAACAGAATCTGTCAAAAACAGGACAGTCTGTAGTAATCTGTAACTAACGCAAACTTCTGGAACTCCAAAAAATCAGCCAAAATAGGAAGACCTAGACAATTTTTTTATTGAACAGCATCAATTGGAATCAATATTTTATCACGTTCTGGTGATTTTTCACAATTGTTTTCGTGAACAGAAAGTTTCTGGAATTTTCTGCAAGATCAAATAACTATCATCCAAGAAGATCCTATAGGTTTAACTTGGCACAAACACTAATTAAAACATAAAAACACATCTAACCAGAGTCTAGATCAAATATTTATTCCTAAACAGAAGCAAAAAGCAAAAAACTAAAAATAAAATTGGGTTGCCTCCCAACAAGCGCTATCGTTTAACGCCCCTAGCTAGGCATAAAAGCAAGGATAGATCTAGGTACTGCCATCTTTGGTAGGCAATTCTTCAATGAGACATCTATCATCCCTTAGGGTTTCTTTCTTTCTATTAATTATCAAACTTTTAGGAACAAGATTGAAAAATTCATTTGTAGCAAATGATTCCTTAATGATAGCAAAAAGATTGGGATGAATACTTATAGATTTAAGATCCGCAGTTTCTTTACTAGAGGATTCACCCTTATTTTTAGGAACATACATAAGCTTGGCAATTTTAGTTGGGGGAGGAGTATTCTTTATGGAAGAAAAAGCGGTTCCCAAGTTGGTAATGATACCCTCAAGTTTATCGATTCTAGTGGAATCTTGATTTATTGTCTCATTAACTATGGGTTCCTTCTCCTTAATATTTTTCAAAGTGACTCCTACCTTAGATCCATATTGGGTAATTTGGTTGTGGATCTTTTTATCCAGATTTTCAATTAACTCTACGGTAGCAACATTATTTTCAATAATTTCAAGTCTTTGCATTACATGCTCCAAAGTTAACATAGTTCCATTAACCAAAAGAGGTGGTGAGCCAAATAAATCTATCATAGCATTATAAGAGTCAAAAGTATGGCTACCCAAGAAATTCCCTCCGGTAATGGTATCAAGAATATATCTATACCAAGGATTAGCGCCTACATAAAAATTGCGGAGAAGAACGGAAGTAGATTGCTTCCTGGTAGATCTATTTTGAGCATTGCAAATTCTATACCAAGCGTCTTTTAGATTTTCTCCCTCCCCTTGTTTAAATTTAGAACTTCATTCTCGGGAGACAATGGAGAAGATAGAGGACTAGCCATAACGCCAAGCAAATGAAAAAGAGAGGGCGAATAAAACGGCAAGGGTGAAATGGGGGAGAGGAAAACGAGAGGCAAAGGGCAAATAATGTAATGCGGGAGATAAGGGTTTGTGATGGGTACTTGGTATGTTGACTTTTGCGTAGACCTCCCCGGCAACGGCGCCAGAAATCCTTCTTGCTACCTCTTGAGCACTGCGTTGGTTTTCCCTTGAAGAGGAAAGGGTGATGCAGCAAAGTAGCGTAAGTATTTCCCTCAGTTTTTGAGAACCAAGGTATCAATCCAGTAACACAAAACAAATAAATCCTCGCAACCAACGCGATAAGGGGTTGTCAATCCCTACACGGTCACTTACGAGAGTGAGATCTGATAGATATGATAGGATAATATTTTTGGTATTTTTATGATAAAGATACAAAGTAAAATAAAAAGCAAAGGAAATAACTAAGTGTTGGAAGATTAATATGATGAAGATAGACCCGGGGGCCATAGGTTTCACTAGTGGCTTCTCTCATGAGCATAAGTATTTTACGGTGGGTGAACAAATTACTGTTGAGCAATTGACAGAATTGAGCATAGTTATGAGAATATCTAGGTATGATCATGTATATAGGCATCACGTCCGAGACAAGTAGACCGACTCCTGCCTGCATCTACTACTATTACTCCACACATCGACCGCTATCCAGCATGCATCTAGAGTATTAAGTTCATAAGAACAGAGTAACGCCTTAAGCAAGATGACATGATGTAGAGGGATAAATTCATGCAATATGATAAAAACCCCATCTTGTTATCCTCGATGGCAACAATACAATACGTGCCTTGCTGCCTCTACTGTCACTGGGAAAGGACACCGCAAGATTGAACCCAAAGCTAAGCACTTCTCCCATTGCAAGAAAGGTCAATCTAGTAGGCCAAACCAAACTAATAATTCGAAGAGACTTGCAAAGATAACCAATCATACATAAAAGAATTCAGAGAAGATTCAAATATTGTTCATAGATAAACTTGATCATAAACCCACAATTCATCGGTCTCAACAAACACACCGCAAAAGAAGATTACATCGAATAGATCTCCACGAGAGAGGGGAGAACATTGTATTGAGATCCAAAAAGAGAGAGGAAGCCATCTAGCTAATAACTATGGACCCGAAGGTCTGAGGTAAACTACTCACACTTCATCGAAGGGGCTATGGTGTTGATGTAGAAGCCCTTCGTGATGGATGCCCCCTCCGGCGGAGCTCCGGAACAGGCCCCAAGATGGGATCTCGTGGGTATAGAAGGTTGCGGCGGTGGAATTAGGTTTTTGGCTCCGTATCTGATCGTTTGGGGGTACGTAGGTATATATAGGAGGAAGAAGTACGTCGGTGGAGGAACAGGGGGCCCACGAGGGTGGGGGCGCGCCTGGTGGGGGTAGGCGCGCCCCCCTACCTCGTGGCTTCCCTGTTGGTTGCTTGACGTAGGGTCCAAGTCTCCTGGATCATGTTCGTTCCGAAAATCACGTTCCCGAAGGTTTCATTCCGTTTGGATTCCGTTTGATATTCTTTTTCTGCAAAACCCTGAAATAGGCAAAAAACAGCAATTCTGGGCTAGGCCTCCGGTTAATAGGTTAGTCCCAAAAATAATATAAAAGTGAATAATAAAGCCCAATAATGTCCAAAACAGAAGATAATATAGCATGGAGCAATCAAAAATTATAGATACGTTGGAGACGTATCATTGAGCACCATGTTTAAGTAGAGATTACATCGGGTAAGAGAGAGGTTACACCGCTGCATAGAGGGGGGGAAGAGTTGGTGATGATGGCGGTGAAGTTGTTGGTGAAGATTGCGGTGATGATGATGGCCACAACAGCGTTCCGGCGCCACCTGAAGAGAAGGGGAGAGGGGGGCCCTTCGTCTTCTTCTTCCTTGACCTCCTCCCTAGATGGGAGAAGGGTTTCCCCTCTGGTCCTTGGCCTCCATGGCGTGGGAGGGTTTCTCATAAAATTAGCTTTCTTGCGGCAAAAGAAGAGCGTCAACCGCCTTACGGGGTGCCCACGAGGGTCCAGGGCGCGCCCCCTGCCTCGTGGCCCCCTCGGGCACCGTCTCGCGTTGATTTTACTTCCCAAAAATCATAAATATTCCAAAATAATTCTCCGTCCGTTTTTATCCCGTTTGGACTCCGTTTGATATTGGGTTTCTGCGAAACATAAACATGCAACAAACAGGAACTGGCACTGGGCACTGGATCAATATGTTAGTCCCAAAAATAGTATAAAAAGTTGCCAAAAGTATATGAAAGTTGTAGAATATTGGCATGGAACAATAAAAAATTATAGATACGACGGAGACGTATCAGCATCCCCAAGCTTAATTCCTACTCATCCTCGAGTAGGTAAATGATAAAAAAGATGATTTTTGATGTGGAATGCTACCTAGCATAATCTTGATCATGTATCTAATCATGGCATGAATATTAAGATACGAGTGATTCAAAGCAATAGTTTATTATTTGACATAAAAACAATAATACTTCAAGCCTACTAATAAAGCAATCATGTCTTTTGAAAATAATAAGGCCAAAGAAAGTTATCCCTACAAAATCATATAGTCTGGCTATGCTCCATCTTCACCACACAAAATATTCACATTATGCACAACCCCGATGACAAGCCGAGCAATTGGTTCATACTTTTTAACGCGCTTTAGCCTTTTCAACCCTCACGCAATACATGAGCGTGAGCCATGGACATAGCACTATGGGTGGAATAGAATATGATGATGGAGGTTGTGTGGAGAAGACAAAAAAGGAGAAAGTCTCATATCGCCGCGGCTAATCAACGGGCTATGGAGATGCCCATCAATTGATGTCAATATGAGGAGTAGGGATTGCCATGCAACGGATGCACTAAGAGCTATAAGTGTATGAAAGCTCAAACTGGAAACTAAGTGGGTGTGCATCCAACTTGCTTGCTCATGAAGACCTCGGGCATTTGAGGAAGCCCATCATCGGAATATACAAGTCAAGTTCTATAATGAAAATTCCCACTAGTATATGAAAGCGATAACTCAAGAGACTCTCTATATGAAGAACATGGTGCTACTTTGAAGCACAAGTGTGGTAAAAGGATAGTAACATTGCCCCTTCTCTCTTTTTATCTCATTTTTTTGTTTTCTTTTTTTTGGGCCTTCTCTTTTTTGGCCTTTCTCTTTTCTTTCTTTCTTTTTTTATTTTTTCGTCCGGAGTCTCATCCCGACTTGTCGGGGAATCATAGTCTCCATCATCCTTTCCTCACTGGGGCAATGCTCTAATAATGATGATCATCACACTTTTATTTACTTACAACTCAATATTACAACTCGATATCTAGAACAAAGATATGACTCTATATGAATGCCTCCGGCGGTGTACCGGGATGTGCAATGATCTAGCGTAGCAATGACATAAAAAAACGAACAAGCCATGAAAACATCATGCTAGCTATCTTACGATCATGCAAAGCAATATGACAATAAATGCTCAAGTCATGTATATGATGATGATGGAAGTTGCATGGCAATATATCTCGGAATGGCTATGGGAATGCCATGATAGGTAGGTATGGTGGCTGTTTTGAGGAAGATATAAGGAGGTTTATGTGTGATAGAGCGTATCGTATCACGGGGTTTGGATGCACCGGCGAAGTTTGCACCAACTCTCGAGGTGAGAAAGGGCAATGCACGGTACCGAAGAGGCTAGCAATGATGGAAGGGTGAGAGTGCGTATAATCCACGGACTCAACATTAGTCATAAAGAACTCATATACTTATTGCAAAAGTTTATTAGCCCTCGAAGCAAAGTACTAATACGCATGCCCCTAGGGGGATAGATTGGTAGGAAAAGACCATCGCTCGTCCCCGACCGCCACTCATAAGGAAGACAATCAATAAATACCTCATGCTCCAACTTCGTTACATAACGGTTCACCATACGTGCATGCTACGGGAATCACAAACCTCAACACAAGTATTTCTACAATCCACAACCACCCACTAGCATGACTCTAATATCACCATCTTTATATCGCAAAACTATTGCAAGGAATCAAACATATCATATTCAGTGATCTACTAGTTTTATGTAGGATTTTATGACTAACCATGTGAATGACCAATTCCTGTCATCTCTCTAAATAGATATAAGTGAAGCAAGAGAGTTTAATTCTTTCTACAAAAGATATGCCCACGCTCTAACAAGTATAAGTGAAGCAAAAGAGCATTCTACAAATGGTGGTTTTCTATGTGAAGAGAAACATGCAATCCAAACTTCAAATGATATAAGTGAAGCACACGAAGCATTCTATAAAGCCATACTCAAAGAATATAAGTGAAGTGCAATGAGCATTCTATAAATCAACCAAGGACTATCTCATACCAGCATGGTGCATAAAAGAAAAAAGAAAACTAAATGCAAAAGATGCTCCAAGATTGCACATATCGCATGAACGAAACGAATCTGAAAACATACCGATACTTGTTGAAGAAAGAGGGGATGCCTTTCGGGGCATCCCCAAGCTTAGACGCTTGAGTCTTCTTGAATATTTACTTGGGGTGCCTTGGGCATCCCCAAGCTTGAGCTCTTGCCTCTCTTCCTTCTTCTCACATCGAGACCTTCTCGATCATCGAACACTTCATCCACACAAAACTTCAACAGAAAACTCAGTAAGATCCGTTAGTATAATAAAGCAAATCACTACTCTAGGTACTGTTGCAAACCAATTCATATTTCGTTTTTGCATTTTGTATACTGTAATATAAATTTTTCATGGCTTAATCCACTGATATAAATTGATAGTTTCATCAAAACAAGCAAACTATGCATCAAAAACAGAATTTGTCTAAAACAGAACAGTCTGTAATAATCTGAACATTCACCATAATTCTGATAATTGAACAATTCTGCCAAAATTAGGAAAAATAAAAAAATTGTATAGAAAGACAGTGCAAAAAGAATCAGAACCATTTGACGTTCCAGTAAAAAATTAAAAATCACGTACTACAGCCAAAGTTTCTGTCCTGCACCGCACAAACCAACAAGCATTGTAAACATCCTAAAGGCAAACCTTGGCACATTATTTTTATAATACAATGGAATTGTACAAGGGGATAATTATTTTTTTTGAAAAGTTTCTGTAATCAAGATTCACCAAGTTTTCGTGAGCATAAACAAAGTTCAAGGCTAGCTCCCACTTTAACAATGCTCGTCTTTCTCACTTTCGCTTTTCTTTTTGAAAAATTTCGGGTTCCCCTCTTTATTTTTGTTGTTTTTAAACTATATGAAAGCACTCAACAGAAATAAATGACTCTCTAAAACTTCCGGGTTGTCTCCCTGGCAGCGCTTTCTTTAAAGCCATTAAGCTAGGCATATAGTGCTCAAGTAGTGAATCCACCCGGATCCCAAGGTATATCAAAGCCAATTTTAATTAGCAATGATTTGGCATTTAGTAGTGAGCACAAAGCAACATATATCAAGCAATGACGAAGTCTAACTCTCTTCCTATGCATCGGCATGTCATAAAAGAACAATTCATGCACACAAAGTAAAGGCCAATGCATAGTATAAACAGCTTCTTGCAATTTTATCGTGTTGGAAACATAGAGAGGTGGAGATATAGTTCCTCTCTCATAATAATTGCAAGTAGGAGCAGCAAGCACATGCATATTATATTCATCAAAATCATCATGTGCAACGGTATAAGGCAACCCATCAATATAATCCTTAATAAGGGTAAACTTCTCCGATATAGTGTAATTTGGAGAATCCAAAAAGAAAATAGGACCATCATGTGTGGGTGCAATAGCAACAATTTCATGTTTAACATAAGGAACTATAGCAAGTTCATCTCCATAAGCATAATTCATATTGGCATCTTGGCCACAAGCATAGCAAGCATCATAAAAAAGGGATATTTCAAGAGAATCAACGGGATCATAACAGTCATCATAGCAATCATCCTTCGGTAAGCACGAAGGGAAATTAAACAATGTATGAGTTGAAGAGTTACTCTCATTAGAAGGTGGGCACGGGTAGCTAATCCGCTCTTCCTCCTTTTGTTCTTCGCTCTCCTCATCATCTTTTCATCCAATGAGCTCACAGTTTCATCAATTTCTTCTTCCATAGACTCCTGCAAAATATTAGTCCCTTCTTAGACAGCGGAGTAGTCCTCAATATATGGTTCAACATAGGCATTAGAAGCATAATTATCATAGCAATATTTAAGTATGGCAAAATTTTCAGATTTGTAAAGAGTAGCATCATACGTTTCAACCAAAGAAGCAATTTCGTAAGCACCCTTAAAAGCAACAAATTCTTGAATTTGTTGAACATCATAGTAATTATAAACACCCTTAGCATACGAAGATACGATTCCATTATCAATAAACTCACATTGGTAGGGAAGGTGTTTCTTAGGGTTTTTAGAACAACAAGTAACATCATATATTTCACATAAATTCCAAGCATAGCATTGCAAACGATGAATTTGATCCAGTAAACGTTTCCCTTTTTCAGATATATGGTGTTGCACATAACAAGCATACTCATCTAAGGATTTTCCCTCAACTAAGCTAGTTGGGGTTTCAGCACGAGCACATAGGGATCGAAGATGATCCAAGTAAAAAGCTTCAGTAGTGTGATAGATTTTGAGTGGTTCTTCAACCATTTGTTCAGTAGGTACAACTAATTTTTTTTGGTATTTTGCGTTTCCTACCCATAACTAAAGATAGAAAACAACTAAGAACAGCAAATAAAAATTACTTAGTGATAAAGCAAACAAGCACACACGAGAATATTCACCCCACGCTATTGCTCCCCGGCAACGGTGCCAGAAAAAGGTCTTGATAACCCACATGTATAGGGGATCAATTGTAGCCTCTTTCGATAAGTAAGAGTGCCGAACCCAACGAGGAGCTAAAGGTAGAACAAATATTCCCTCAAGTTCTATCGACCACCGATACAACTCTACGCACGCTTGACGTTCGCTTTACCTAGAACAAGTATGAAACTAGAAGTACTTTGTAGGTGTTTTTGGATAGGTTTGCAAGATAATAAAGAGAGCTTAAATAAAAACTAGGGGCTGTTTAGATGAAGACACAACTAAATTAGTTTTAGTAAAGAGCTTTTTGTCACGAGAAAGTTATTTGTCCCTAGGCAATCGATAACTAGACCGGTAATCATTATTGCAATTTTATTTGAGGGAGAGGCATAAGCTAACATACTTTCTCTACTTGGATCATATGCACTTATGATTGGAACTCTAGCAAGCATCCGCAACTACTAAAGATCATTAAGGTAAAACCCAACCATAGCATTAAAGCATCAAGTCCTCTTTATCCCATACGCAAACAACCTACTTACTCGGGTCTGTGCTTCTGTCACTCACGCCAAAGCAAATTATGAACATATTGCAAACCCTACAGCGGGAATCCCTCACGCTTGCGCGACACGGAGAGCACCATAGGACAGCACCAATAATAAAACATGCAACTCAAACCAATCTTGATCATCAAATAGCCCATAGGACAAAACGGATCTACTCAAACATCGTAGGATAGCCATACATCATTGGGAAATAATATATAGCGTTGAGCACCATGTTTAAGTAGAGATTACAGCGGGTAAGAGAGAGGTTACACCGCTGCATAGAGGGGGGAATAGTTGGTGATGATGGCGGTGAAGTTGTTGGTGAAGATTGCAGTGATGATGATGGCCACGGCAGCGTTCCGGCGCCACCGGAAGAGAAGGGGAGAGGGGGCCCCTTCGTCTTCTTCTTCCTTGACCTCCTCCCTAGATGGGAGAAGGGTTTCCCCTCTGGTCCTTGGCCTCCATGGCGTGGGAGGGGCGAGAGCCCCTCCGAGATTGGATCTGTCTCTCTGTCTCTCTCTGTTTCTGTGCTCCGTTCAGCTGCCCTTTCACCGTTTCTTTTATATCCGGAGACCCGTAACTCCGATTGGGTTGAATCTTTCGGCCAGATTTTTCTCATAAAATTAGCTTTCTTGCTGCAAAAGAAGAGCGTCAACCGCCTTACGGGGTGCCCATGAGGGTCCAGGGCGCGCCTGCCCCCCTGGGGCGCGCCCCCTGCCTCGTGGCCCCCTCGGGCACCGTCTCGCATTGATTTTACTTCCCAAAAATCATAAATATTCCAAAATAATTCTCCGTCCGTTTTTACCCCGTTTGGACTCCGTTTGGTATTGGGTTTCTGCGAAACATAAACATGCAACAAACAGGAACTGGCACTGGGCACTGGATCAACATGTTAGTCCCAAAAATAGTATAAAAATTTGCCAAAAGTATATGAAAGTTGTAGAATATTGGATGGAACAATCAAAAATTATAGATACGACGGAGACGTATCACCTACGTCAAGACATCAACCAGGAAGGCACGAGGTAGGGGGGCGCGCCTACCCCCCTAGGCGCGCCCTCCACCCTCGTGGGCCCCACGTTGCTCCACAGACGTACTTTTTCCTCCTATATATACCTACGTACCCCCAAACTACCATATACGGAGCCAAAAACCTAATTCCACCGCCGCAACCGTCTGTACCCGTGAGATCCCATCTTGGGGCCTTTTCCGGAGCTCCGCCGGAGGGGGCATCGATCACGGAGGGCTTCTATATCAACACCATAGCCTCTCCGATGATGTGTGAGTAGTTTACCTCAGACCTTCGGGTCCATAGTTATTAGCTAGATGGCTTCTTCTCTCTTTTTGGATCTCAATACAATGTTCTCCCCCTCTTTTGTGGAGATATATTCGATGTAATCTTCTTTTGAGGTGTGTTTGTTGAGACCGATGAATTGTGGGTTTATGATCAAGTTTATCTATGAACAATATTTGAATCTTCTCTGAATTCTTTTATGTATGATTGGTTATATTTGCAAGTCTCTTCGAATTATCAGTTTGGTTTGGCCTACTAGATTGATCTTTCTTGAAATGGGAGAAGTGCTTAGCTTTGGGTTCAATCTTGCGGTGTCCTTTCCCAGTGACAGTAGGGGCAGCAAGGCACGTATTGTATTGTTGCCATCGAGGATAACAAGATGGGGTGTATATCATATTGCATGAGTTTATCCCTCTACATCATGTCATCTTACTTAAAGCGTTACTCTGTTCTTATGAACTTAATACTCTAGATGCATGCTGGATAGCGGTCGATGTGTGGAGTAATAGTAGTAGATGCAGGCAGGAGTCGGTCTACTTGTCTCGGACGTGATGCCTATATACATGATCATACCTAGATATTCTCATAACTATGCTCAATTCTGTCAATTGCTCAACAGTAATATGTTTACCCACCGTAATACTTATGCTCTCGAGAGAAGCCACTAGTGAAACCTATGGCCCCCGGGGTCTATTTTCCATCATATTCATCTTCCAACACTTCGGTATTTTTACTGCCTTTTATTTTACTTTGCATCTTTATCATAAAAATACCAAAAATATTATCTTATCATATCTATGAGATCTCACTCTCGTAAGTGACCGTGAAGGGATTGACAACCCCTTTATTGCGTTGGTTGCGAGGATTTATTTGTTTGTGTAGGTGTGAGGGACTCGTGCGTGGCCTCCTACTGGATTGATACCTTGGTTCTCAAAAACTGAGGGAAATACTTACGCTGCTTTACTGCATCACCCTTTCCTCTTCAAGGGAAAACCAACGCGGTGCTCAAGAGGTAGCAAGAAGCTTATTACTCCTGGGTGCTTGGTACCCTTGAGCTTGTTCCTCTTGGGTGCTTGGGTGCCCTAGACGGTTGGTGGTGTTCAGAGCTCAATCATTGTGGTGTAAAGTTCCGAGCAATCGTCGGGGTCTCCAATTAGGTTGTGGAGATCGCCTCGAGCAATTCGACGGGTACCGGTGACCGCCCCCATGGGTTGCCAAAGTGTACGGGTTCGGTGACCGCCCCCATGGGTTGCCATTTGTACGGGTTCGGTGACCGCCCCCAAGGGTCCCTTAGTGGAATCACGGCATCTTGCATTGTGCGAGGGCGTGAGGAGATTACGGTGGCCCTAGTGGCTTCTTGGGGAGCATTGTGCCTCCACACTGTTCCAAACGGAGATTAACATCCGCAAGGGTGTGAACTCCGGGATACATCATCGTCTCCACGTGCCTCGGTTATCTCTTACCCGAACCCTTTACTTATGCACTTTACTTTGTGATAGCCATATTGTTTCTTGTCATATATCCTGCTATCACCTAGTAGTTTATCTTGCTTAGCATAGGTTGTTGGTGCACATAGGTGAGCCTAGTTGTTGTAGGCTTTGTGCTTGACAAATTAACCGCTAGGTTTATTCCGCATTTATTCAAGCCTAAACCGTAATTATTTTAAAGCGCCTATTCACCCCCCGCCCCTCTAGGCGACATCCTCGATTTTTCAGTCTGGAAGACTGACTCGAAGAAGGAGTGCCACAATCCATCCAAACGCCACCCCTACGAGGACTAAAACCATACATCTACTAGCGGGAGTCGAGACACCAGGATTCTCCTCCCCGCCACCGCCCGCCGGAGCGGCAGGAGGAGGGAAGGCGAATCCACGGGCTCGCCGGCGAAGATCAAGAGGAGGAAGGCTTTCCCAAGTCACCTTGGGAGAGAGAGAAAAAATGGAACATTGGTTTAAAAAAAATCAAAACTCATCCAATTCAAATATGAAAATGAAAAATCTATCATCAATAAGATTTTTTTTTTGTATATAAGAGATACATAGTGCCCAAATAGAAAACTTAACAAGCTATAGGTCTTGGGGCATCGGGCCGATACAGAGCACATCATAAACATACTCCCTCCGATTCGTTGAAATAGCGGAATTCAAAATTAAGAAACGCAAAAAAAGGGGGAATCTCACATCCTTCTTTATTGAATTACTTATCGCATAAATGACGGAGGGAGTACCATGTAGACATTGTTGGGGAACGTAGCAGAAATTCAAAATTTTCTACGCATCACCAAGATCAATCTATGGAGTTTACTAGCAACGAGAGGGAAGGAGTGCATCTACATACCCTTGTAGATCGCGAGTGGAAGCGTTCAAGAGAACGGGGTTGATGGAGTCGTACTCGTCGTGATCCAAATCACCGATGATCCTAGCGCCGAACGGACGGCACCTCCGCGTTCAACACACGTACGGAGCAGCGACGTCTCCTCCTTCTTGATCCAGCAAGGGGGGAGGAGAGGTTGATGGAGATCCAGCAGCACGACGGCGTGGTGGTGGAAGTAGCGGGATTCCAACAGGGCTTCGCCAAGCGCTGCGGGAGGAGGGAGATGTGTCATAGGAGGGAGAGGGAGGCGCCAGGGCTTGGGTATTGCTGCCCTCCCTCCCCCCACTATATATAGGGCCAAGGGAGAGGGGGGGGGCGCAGCCTTCGCCCTTCCTCCAAGGAAGGGTGCGGCCAGGGAGGAGTCCTTCCTCCCCAAGGCACCTCGGAGGTGCCTTCCCCCTTTAGGACTCTCCCTTTTTCTTATCTCTTGGCGCATGGGCCTCTTGGGGCTGGTGCCCTTGGCCCATATAGGCCAAGGCACACCCCCTACAGCCCATGTGGCCCCCCGGGGCTGGTGGACCCCCTTGGTGGACCCCCGGACCCCTTTCGGCACTCCCGATACAATACCGATAAAGAGCGAAACTTTTCCGGCGACCAAAATAAGACTTCCCATATATAAATCTTTACCTCCGGACCATTCCGGAACTCCTCGTGACGTCCGGGATCTCATCCGGGACTCCGAACAACTTTCGGGTTACCGCATACTAATATCTCTATAACCCTAGCGTCACCGAACCTTAAGTGTGTAGACCCTACGGGTTCGGGAGACAGGCAGACATGACCGAGACGACTCTCCGGTCAATAACCAACAGCGGGATCTGGATACCCATGTTGGCTCCCACATGCTCCTCGATGATCTCATCGGATGAACCACGATGTCGAGGATTCAATCAATCCCGTATACAATTCCCTTTGTCTATCGGTATGGTACTTGCCCGAGATTCGATCGTCGGTATCCCGATACCTTGTTCAATCTCGTTACCGGCAAGTCTCTTTACTCGTTCCGTAACACATCATCCCGTGATCAACTCCTTGGTCACATTGTGCACATTATGATGATGTCCTACCGAGTGGGCCCAGAGATACCTCTCCGTTTACACAGAGTGACAAATCCCAGTCTCGATTCGTGCCAACCCAACAAACACTTTCGGAGATACCCGTAGTGCACCTTTATAGCCACCCAGTTACGTTGTTACGTTTGGTACACCCAAAGCATTCCTACGGTATCCGGGAGTTGCACAATCTCATGGTCTAAGGAAATGATACTTGACATTAGAAAAGCTCTTGGCAAACGAACTACACGATCTTGTGCTAGGCTTAGGATTGGGTCTTGTCCATCACATCATTCTCCTAATGATGTGATCTCGTTATCAACGACATCCAATGTCCATGGTCAGGAAACCGTAACCATCTATTGATCAACGAGCTAGTCAACTAGAGGCTTACTAGGGACATGGTGTTGTCTATGTATCCACACATGTATCTGAGTTTCCTATCAATACAATTCTAGCATGGATAATAAACGATTATCATGAACAAGGAAATATTATAATAACCTATTTATTATTGCCTCTAGGGCATATTTCCAACAGTCTCCCACTTGCACTAGAGTCAATAATCTAGTTCACATCACCATGTGATTAACACTCACAGGTCACATCACCATGTGACCAACATCCAAAGAGTTTACTAGAGTCAACAATCTAGTTCACATCACTATGTGATTAACACTCAATGAGTTCTGGTTTGATCATGTTATGCTTGTGAGAGAGGTTATTAGTCAACGGGTCTGAACCTTTCAGATCCGTGTGTGCTTTACGAATATCTATGTCATCTTGTGGATGCTACCATGCGCTATTTGGAGCCATTTCAAATAACTGCTCTACTACACGAATCCGGTTTACTACTCAGAGTCATTCGGATTAGTGTCAAAGTTTGCATCGACGTAACCCTTTACGACGAACTCCTTTTCACCTCCATAATCGAGAAAATTTCTTAGTCCACTAGATACTAAGGACAAGTTCGACCGCTGTCATGTGATCCTTTCCCGGATCGCTATTGTACCCCTTGACCAACTCATGGCAAGGCACACTTCATGTGCGGTACACAGCATAGCATACTGTAGAGCCTACGTCTGAAGCATAGGGGACGACCTTCGTCCTTTCTCTCTCTTCTGCTGTGGTCAGGTCTTGAGTCTTACTCAATACTCACACCTTGTAACACAGCCAAGAACTCCTTCTTTGCTGATCTATTTTGAACTCTTTCAAAATCATGTCAAGGTGTGCGTTCTTTGAAAGTATCATCAGGCATCTTGATCTATCTCTATAGATCTTGATGCCCAATATGTAAGCAGCTTTATCCAGGTCTTCCTTTGAAAAACTCCTTTCAAACAACCCTTTATGCTTTCCAGAAATTTTACCTTATTTTATATCAACAATATGTCATTCACATATACTTATCAGAAATGTTGTAGCGCTCCCACTCACTTTATTGTAAATACAAGTTTCTAACAAACTTTGTATAAACCCAAAAACTTTGATCACTCCATCAAAGCATATATTCTGACTCCGAGATGCTTGCTCTAATCCATGGAAGGATCGCTGGAGCTAGCATATATTTTAGCATCCCTAGGATCGACAAACCCTTTCTGATTGTATCACATACAACCTTTCCTTACGAAAACTGGTAAGGAAACTTGTTTTGACATCCATCTGCCAGATTTCATAAATGCAGCTAATGCTAACATGATTCCGATGGACTTAAGCATCGCTACGGATGAGAAAATCTCATCGTAGTCAACTCCTTGAACTTGTGGAAATACTCTTTGCCACAAGTCGAGCTTCATAGACGATAACATTACCGTCCACGTCCGTCTTCTTCTTAAAGATCCATTTATCTCAATGGTTGCCGATCATCGGGAAAGTTCACCAAAGTCCATGCTTTGTTCTGATACGTGGATC
Organism: Aegilops tauschii subsp. strangulata; assembly: GCF_002575655.3. NCBI lineage: Eukaryota > Viridiplantae > Streptophyta > Magnoliopsida > Poales > Poaceae > Aegilops > Aegilops tauschii. The sequence continues at coordinate 482,550,799 of NC_053035.3, forward strand.
CTATCTCGGATTTCATGGCTTCGAACCATTTGTCGGAATATGGGCCCACCATCGCTTCTCCATAGCTCGTAGGTTCAGTATTGTCCAACAACATGATATCCCAGACAGGATCACGTACCACTCTGAAGTAGCACGCATCCTCGTCGTCCTATGAGGTTTGGTAGTGACTTGATCCGAAGTTTCATGATCACTATCATAAGCTTCCACTTCAATTGGTGTAGGTGCTACAAGAACAACTTCCTGTGCCCTGCTACACACTAGTTGAAGTGACGGTTCAATAACCTTATCAAGTCTCCACCATCCTCCCACTCAATTCTTTCGAGAGAAACTTTTCCTCGAGAAAGGACTCGTTTCTAGAAGCAATTACTTTTGCTTCCAGATCTGAAATAGGAGGTACACCCAACTGTTTTGGGTATTCTATGAAGATGCATTTATCCGCTTTGGGTTCGAGCTTATCAGCCTGAAACTTTTCCACATAAGCGTCGTAGCCCCAAACTTTTAAGAAACGACAACTTAGGTTTCTCTAAACGGTGTCGTCTCAACGGAATTGCGTGGTGCCCCTTTTAAAGTGAATGCGGTTGTCTCTAATGCCTAACCCATAAACGATAGTGGTAATTCGATAAGAGACATCATGGTATGCACCATATCCAATAGGGTGCAGTTATGATGTTCGGACACACCATCACACTGTGGTGTTCCAGGCGGTATTAATTGTGAAACACTTTCCACAATGTCTTAATTGTGTGCCAAACTCGTAACTCAGATATCTCTATGATCATATCATAGACATTTTATCCTCTTGTCATGACGATCTTCAACTTCACTCTGAAATTACTTGAACCTTTCAATAATTCAGACTTGTGTTTCATCAAGTAAATACACTCAGCATCTACTCAAATCATCTATGAAGTAAGAACATAACGATATCCACTGCATGCCTCAGCACTCATTGGACTGCATACATCAAAATGTATTACTTCCAACAAGTTGCTCTCTTGTTCCATCTTACTGAAAACGAGGTCTTTCAGTCATCTTGCCCATGTGGTATGATTTGCATGTCTCAAGTGATTCAAAATCAAGTGAGTCCAAACAATCCATCTGCATGGAGTTTCTTCATACCAATAGAAATGGTTCGCATGTCTCAATCTTTTCAAAAATGAGTGAGTCCAAAGATCCATCTACATGGAGCTTCTTCATGCGTTCTATACCAATATGACTCAAATGGCAGTGCCACAAGTATGTGGTACTATCATTACTATTTTATATCTTTTGGCACGAACATGTGTATCACTGCGATCGAGATTCATTTTAGGTGCAAGACCATTGAAGGTATTATTCAAATAAACAGAGTAACCATTATTCTCCTTAAATGAATAAGCGTATTGCGATAAACATAATCCAATCATGCTCAACGCAAACACCAAATCTCGATGGTAGAGGGAGCATGCGATGCTTGATCACATCAACCTTGGAAACACTTCCAACACATATCGTCATCTCACCTTTAGCTAGTCTCCGTTTATTCCGCAGCTTTTATTTTTGAGTTACTAACACTTAGCAACCGAACCGGTATCTAATACCCTGGTGCTGCTAGGAGTACTAGTAAAGTACACATTCATATAATGTATATCCAATATACTTCTTTCGACCTTGCCTGCCTTCTCATCTACCAACTATCTAGGGTACTACTGCTTCAGTGACCGTTCCCCTCATTACAGAAGCACTTAGTCTCGGGTTTGGGTTCAACCTTGGGATTCTTTACTAGAGCAGCAAATGATTTGCTGTTTCATGAAGTATCCCTTTTGCCCTTGCCCTTCTAGAAACTAGTGGTTTTACCAACCATCAACAATTGATGCTCCTTCTTGATTTCTACTTTCGCGGCGTCAAACATCGCGAGTTGCTCAAGGATCATCACATCTATCCCTGATATGTTATAGTTCATCACGAAGCTCTAATAGCTTGGTGGCAGTGACTATGGAGAACCATCACTATCTCATCTGGAAGATTAACTCCCACTCGATTCAAGCGATTGTGGTACTCAGACAATCTGAGCACATGCTCAACGATTGAGCTTTTCTCCCTTAGTTTGCAGGCTTAAGAAACTTGTCAGAGGTCTCATACCTCTTGACGTGGGCACTAGTCTGAAATCCCAATTTCAGTCTTCGGAACATCTCATATGTTCTGCGACGTTTCAAAAACCGTCTTTGGTGCCACAATTCTAAACCGTTAGCATTACGCATTGAACTATCACGTAGTTATCAAAACGTGTATGTCAGATGTTCCGCAACATCTACAGACGACGCTGAGGTTCAGCACACCAAGCGGTGCATTAAGGACATAAGCCTTCTGTGCAGCAATGAGGACAATCCTCAGTTCACGGACCCAGTCCGCATAATTGCTACTACCAACTTTCAACTAAATTTTCTCTAGGAACATATCTTAAACAGTAGAACTAAAGCGCAAGCTATGACATAATTTGCAAAGACTTTTTGACTATGTTCATGATAATGAAGTTCATCTGATTATGAACTCCCACTCAGATAGACATCCCTCTAGTCATCTAAGTGATACATGATCCGAGTCAAACTAGGCCGTGTCCGATCATCACGTGAGACGGACTAGTCATCATCGGTGAACATCTCCATGTTGATCGTATCTGCTATACGACTCATGTTCGACCTTTCGGTCTCTTGTGTTCCGAGGCCATGTCTGTACATGCTAGGCTCATCAAGTCAACCTAAGTGTTTTGCATGTGTTCCGAGGCCATGTCTGTACATGCTAGGCTCGTCAAGTCAACCTAAGTGTTTTGCATGTGTTCCGAGGCCATGTCTGTACATGCTAGGCTCGTCAACACCCGTTGTATTCGAACGTTAGAATCTATCACACCCGATCATCACGTGGTGCTTCGAAACAACGAACCTTCGCAACGGTGCACAGTTAGGGGGAACACGTCTCTTGAAATTTTTAGTGAGGGATCATCTTACTTACTACTGTCGTTCTAAGCAAATAAGATGCATAACATGATAAACATCACTTGCAATCAAATAGTGACATGATATGGCCAATATCATTTTGCTCCTTTGATCTCCATCTTCGGGGCACCATGATCATCTTTGTCACCGGCATGACACCATGATCTCCATCATCATGATCTCCATCATTGTGTCTTCATGAAGTTGTCACGCCAACGATTACTTCTACTTCTATGGCTAACGCGCTTAGCAATAAAGTAAAGTAATTTACATGGCGTTATTCAATGACACGCAGGTCATACAAAAAATAAAGACAACTCCTATGGCTCCTGCCGTTGTCATACTCATCGACATGCAAGTCGTGATCCCTATTACAAGAATATGATCAATCTCATACATCACATATATCATTCATCACATTTTCTGACCATATCACATCACATAGCACATGCTGCAAAAACAAGTTAGACGTCCTCTAATTGTTGTTGCAAGTTTTTACGTGGCTTGTATAGGTTTCTAGCAAGAACGTTTCTTACCTACGTAAAACCACAACGTGATATGCCAATTTCTATTTACCCTTCATAAGGACCCTTTTCATCGAATCCGTTCCGACTAAAGTGGGAGAGACAGACACCCGCTAGCCACCTTATGCAACTAGTGCATGTCAGTCGGTGGAACCTGTCTCACGTAAGCGTACGTGTAAGGTCGGTCCGGGCCGCTTCATCCCACAATGCCGCCGAAACAAGATAAGACTAGTAGCGGCAAGAAGAATTGACAACATCGACGCCCACAACTACTTTGTGTTCTACTTGTGCATAGAAACTACGCATAGACCTAGCTCATGATGCCACTGTTGGGGAACGTAGCAGAAATTCAAAATTTTCTACGCATCACCAAGATCAATCTATGGAGTTTACTAGCAACGAGAGGGAAGGAGTGCATCTACATACCCTTGTAGATCGCGAGCGGAAGCGTTCAAGAGAACGGGGTTGATGGAGTCGTACTCGTCGTGATCCAAATCACCGATGATCCTAGCGCCGAACGGACGACACCTCCGCGTTCAACACACGTACGGAGCAGCGACGTCTCCTCCTTCTTGATCCAGCAAGGGGGGAGGAGAGGTTGATGGAGATCCAGCAGCACGACGGCGTGGTGGTGGAAGTAGCGGGATTCCAACAGGGCTTCGCCAAGCGCTGCGGGAGGAGGGAGATGTGTCACGGGAGGGAGAGGGAGGCGCCAGGGCTTGGGTATTGCTGCCCTCCCTCCCCCCACTATATATAGGGCCAAGGGAGAGGGGGGGGGGGCGCAGCCTTCGCCCTTCCTCCAAGGAAGGGTGCGGCCAGGGAGGAGTCCTTCCTCCCCAAGGCACCTCGGAGGTGCCTTCCCCCTTTAGGACTCACCCTTTTTCTTATCTCTTGGCGCATGGGCCTCTTGGGGCTGGTGCCCTTGGCCCATATAGGCCAAGGCGCACCCCCTACAGCCCATGTGGCCCCCCGGGGCTGGTGGACCCCCTTGGTGGACCCCCGGACCCCTTTCGGCACTCCCGGTACAATACCGATAAAGTGCGAAACTTTTCCGGCGACCAAAATAAGACTTCCCATACATAAATCTTTACCTCCGGACCATTCCGGAACTCCTCTTGACGTCCGGGATCTCATCCGGGACTCCGAACAACTTTCGGGTTACCGCATACTAATATCTCTATAACCCTAGCGTCACCGAACCTTAAGTGTGTAGACCCTACGGGTTCGGGAGACAGGCAGACATGACCGAGACGACTCTCCGGTCAATAACCAACAGCGGGATCTGGATACCCATGTTGGCTCCCACATGCTCCTCGATGATCTCATCGGATGAACCACGATGTCGAGGATTCAATCAATCCCGTATACAATTCCCTTTGTCTATCGGTATGGTACTTGCCCGAGATTCGATCGTCGGTATCCCGATACCTTGTTCAATCTCGTTACCGGCAAGTCTCTTTACTCGTTCCATAACACATCATCCCGTGATCAACTCCTTGGTCATATTGTGCACATATGTCCTACCGAGTGGGCCCAGAGATACCTCTCCGTTTACACAGAGTGACAAATCCCAGTCTCGATTCATGCCAACCCAACAGACACTTTCGGAGATACCCGTAGTGCACCTTTATAGCCACCCAGTTACGTTGTGATGTTTGGTACACCCAAAGCATTCCTACGGTATCCGGGAGTTGCACAATCTCATGGTCTAAGGAAATGATACTTGACATTAGAAAAGCTCTTGGCAAACGAACTACACGATCTTGTGCTAGGCTTAGGATTGGGTCTTTTCCATCACATCATTCTCCTAATGATGTGATCCCGTTATCAACGACATCCAATGTCCATGGTCAGGAAACCGTAACCATCTATTGATCAACGAGCTAGTCAACTAGAGGCTTACTAGGGACATGGTGTTGTCTATGTATCCACACATGTATCTGAGTTTCCTATCAATACAATTCTAGCATGGATAATAAACGATTATCATGAACAAGGAAATATTATAATAACCTATTTATTATTGCCTCTAGGGCATATTTCCAACAGACATCACATGTTACACCGAAAAGGAAACATGGTTTCTTTATCGAATGACAAGTAATTCGGGACAGATGGAGTAGTTCTTTAAGGATTAAAAATGAATCAATCTCTCATCAGCAATACTTCTTAGTTAAGGATGAAAAGGCTGGACGTAACGTACTCTGATGAAATATCGAAAAAACGAAATCCAAAATAATAATAATAATATTAAAAAAATTCCAATTTTCTGCGGTAGCTGGACAGACAACGGATGGCGCGGGCCTGCTCCCTCGTGTGCCATGCCGCCTTACCTTGGCACTCTCCTCCCTCTCGAGGCGCTTGGAAGCCTCGAGCGCGAGGGCGAGCGCCTCGCATCGGACTCCGCCTCGTGAGTTCCACTGTCAATAAACGTATAAATTCCATTTGGTAGTGTAAATTAGTTTTATATAGGAATAAATGTGTAAATTTGGTATCTTGTCCAAAAAAAAGAATTGGCATCACAATTAAAATATATGAATATGCAAGACTCTAGAGATTCATTTGCTACATTAAAATGAAACATTGGTTAAAAAAAATCGAAACCCATCGAATTCGGATATTAAAATGAAAACTCTATCATCAGGAAGATATTATTTTTGGGGTATAGAAGAGATACATAGTGCCCAAATAGAAAAGGACATTGCTAACATCTAGACGTGCGGACCATAGCGAGAGATCCGGACGATCGACATGCAGCTCGTTCTAACTCGCGATTGCATGCAGTCCGTTTTTCTCCACATGCATGTGATAATTAGTGCTTCTTTTTCTCCGTCATGTATGTGCATGGCAGAAAGCTAATTACATGCATGCATGTGAGACGTGCATGTGAAACGAAATTGATGACATCATTATAGATTCCCTCATGATTTAAAAATTCAAAATGTTTTGTAGGCCAAACCATCGCTCTGATCGAAAAATTGTTTTCACATAAAAGAACTGTGACGCCCCCGATTTGACCGTACACTAATCATGCACGCAAATGTGTACGATCACGATCAGGGACTCACGGGAAGATATCACAACACAACTCTACAACATAATTAAGTCATACAAGCATCATAATACAAGCCAGGGGCCTCGAGGGCTCGAATACAAGTGCTCGATCACAGACGAGTCAGCGGAAGCAACAATATCTGAGTACAGACATAAGTTAAACAAGTTTGCCTTAAGAAGGCTAGCACAAACTGGGATACAGATCGAACGAGGCGCAGGCCTCCTGCCTGGGATCCTCCTAACTACTCCTGGTCATCGTCAGCGGCCTGCACGTAGTAGTAGGCACCTCCAGTGTCGTAGGTGTCGTCGTCGATGGTGGCGTCTGGCTCCTGGGCTCCAACATCTGGTTGTGACAACCAGATAGAAAGGAAAGGGGAAAAAGAGGGAGAGAAGCAACCGTGAGTACTCATCCAAAGTACTCGCAAGCAAGGAGCTATACTACATATCCATGGGTATATGTGTAAAGGGGCATATCAGTGGACTGAACTGCAGAATGCCAGAATAAAAGGGGGATAGCTAGTCCTGTCGAAGACTACGCTTCTGGTCATCTCCATCTTGCAGCATGTAGAAGAGAGTAGATTGAAGTCCTCCAAGTAGCATCGCATAGCATAATCCTACCCGGCGATCCCCTCCTCGTCGCCCTGTTAGAGAGCGATCACCGGGTTGTATCTGGCACTTGGAAGGGTGTATTTTATTCAGTATCCAGTTCTAGTTGTCATAAGGTCAAGGTACAACTCCGGGTCGTCCTTTTACTGAGGGACACGGCTATTCGAATAGATAAACTTCCCTGCAGGGGTGCACCACATAACCCAACACGCTCGATCCCATTTGGCCGGACACACTTTTCTGGGTCATGCCCGGCCTCGTAAGATCAACGCGTCGCAGCCCTACCTAAGCACAACAGAGAGGTCAGCACGCCGGTCTAACCCTATGCGCGCAGGGGTCTGGGCCCATCGCCCTATGCACACCTGCACGTTGCGAACGCGGCCGCGAGCAGACCTAGCAACCCACACGATCACGGCGGTTACGTCAAAGCGGTCCAACACGGCGCGCGCCACTCAGTCACTGACGTCAAGAAGGCTTCGGCTGATACCACGACGCCGGGATACCCATAACTACTCCCACGTAGATGGTTAGTGCGTATAGACCAAATGGCCAGACTCAGATCAAATACCAAGATCTCGTTAAGCGTGTTAAGTAACCGCGAACGCCGACCAGGGCCAGGCCCACCTCTCACCTAGGCGGTCTCAACCTGCCCTGTCGCTCCGCCACAAAGATCCACTCGCGGGTACTCCTACGAGCCGACCCGTCTTCAGTCATCACATGTGTCATGTATATAGTATATAAGTATATACCCGTGATCACCGCCCAGGTGATCACGGCCCGATAGTATAGCACAGTAGACGGACAAGAATGTAGGGCCACTGATGGAAAACTAGCATCCTATACTAAGCATGTAGGATTGCAGGTAAAGGTATCAACAGTAGTAGCAAGGATAGGCTATGCATCAGGATAGGATATCGAAAAGCAGTAACATGCTACACTACTCTAATGCAAGCAGTATAGAGAAGAATAGGCGATATCTAGTGATCAAGGGGGGGGCTTGCCTGGTTGCTCTGGCAAGTAGGAGGGGTCGTCGACTCCGTAGTCGAACTGGGCAGCAGCAGTGTCGGTCTCGTAATCTACCGGAGAGAAGAGGGGGAAGAAACAGTAAATACAATGCAAACATAAGCATGACGATGCGTGACATGACAATGAGCGGTGCTAGGTGTGACCTAACGCGACAGCAGGTGGTACCGGTGAAGGGGGGGAACATCCGGGAAAGTATTCCCGATGTTTTGCGTTTTTGGACAGACGGACCGGAGGGGGAAAGTTGCTAGATCGATAGGTTAGGGAGGTGTGGTGGATGAACAGACTGCGTATTCGGATTCGTCTCGTCGTTCTGAGCAACTTTCATGTATCATCCGAGTTACGGTTTAAAAGATATGAATTTTCAAAGATTATTTGAATTTCTGGAATTATTTAATTAACAGAAAAGGGATATGACGTCAGCATGACGTATGAGTGACGTCAGCGGTCAACAGTCCGGTTGACTGGTCAAAACTGACACGGGGGACCCACCTGTCATAGACAGTGGGTTAAACAGAGTTCAAACTAATCTAAATTTAGTTAGTAAAACTACTGGGCCCACCTGTCAGTGACTGATCAGGTTAATTAATTAGTTTTATTTATAAAAACATTTTTTTTGTTAATTATGCGGTAGGGCCCGCATGTCAGTGGCTGGGCCTGCCCAGTCAGCACGTTGACTGGGTTGACCCAGTCAACGGGGCCTGCGGGGCCCGCTGGCAGTGACCCAGGGGTGGCCCCAGGTGTGCCAGCTCAGCAGGCCGGCGGTTGAACGCCGGCGAGCACGAAAACGCGGCGGAGGGCGCTCGGCCCCGTCGGGATTCGTCTACAGGGGGCCTACACGGGCGCGGGTGGGTGCGTTCGAACGGGGAGAGCCCGCCGCGTCGCGTGGTGAGACCGGCCGGAGCTGGAGCTGCCGGAAACGGCGCCGGCGACGAGCAAAAGCGGCGCCGGAGTTCGGGCTGGAGCGGGTGCGGCGTTAGAGCGCGCGAGTGGCCAAACTAACCAGCTAGGCGGGTGCTGCATGATGCGGTCAAGCTAACGGGCTTACGCCCATGACCAATTGGTCACCGGAGGCCCGCCGGCGACGAACTCCGCGGCGCTGCGTTCGGGCGCGCGTGGGGAAGCAGCTAGGGGGCGCGCGAGAGCGAAAGGACAGGGGAGGAGGGGGAGAAGCTCACCGCGCGGCACACGGAGGCCGGTGAGAGGCTTAGGAGCAGCAGGTCGGTGCCGGGGAAGAAAGGGGTCGCCGGCGACTGAAGTTGAAGACGAGCTCGGTGTGCTCGTTGTAGGGGCTCCGGTCTCCAACGGGCTGCACCAGACGAAGCAGCGGGCGACGGCGGTCCTTGGAGACACCGTGGGGCGGCGAGGTGGGCACGGTGGCCGTGTGAACGACGGAGAACGGCGGCGACCGCGTCGGGCGTGGGGAAGGAAGGAGCGGCGCGGATCTGGGGGGGAAGAGAGAGGCGCAGAGGCCGAGAGGTGAGCGGGGGCGAGTGGGAGAGGGGCCCGAGGAGGCGGGGGGGGGGGGGGCGCTGGCATCCTTATCCTCCCCCGTCGCCGGCGAGGGGGTGCGGCGGGGACCGGCCCCTGTTCCGACCCCGGTCGGGGGAACAGGGAAGGGGAGGGCGAGTGGGAGAGGTGGGCTAGGCCGGCTGGGCCAGGGGTCGGCCCAGTTGGGCCAGGGGTCCAGTGGGGGGGCCTTCTCCTTCTTCTTTTTTTGTTTGTTTGTTCTGTGCTCTTTTGTATTTTCTTTTTATTTGTTTATTTTCTTTTCTGCTTTATTTCATTTAAAAGTATTTAGGCATTTTATAAAAATGTGTTTTCTCCACAATAATTATCAGTGCAATTTCTGGCATGGCCCGAACATTTTTGTTTAAATTTTTGAAAACTTTTATTTTCCACTTTTAAATTTAATTGAAGTTTGAATTAGGAGTTTGAAAAGAAAGGTGATTCAAATGTGATCAAGCCCTGTTTAGCAACATGATTAGCTTAATCACAGAGAGTTACTGTAGCATGATTCTCGGGGTGTTACAAATCTCCTCCACTACAAGAAATCTCGTCCCGAGATTTAGGAGGTAGAAGGAAACAGTGCGGGGAATTCTTCGCGCAGACGATCCTCTCGTTCCCAAGTGGCCTCATCTTCAGAATGGTGCGACCACTGGACTTTGAGAAACTTGATCGCCTTCTGACGGGTGCGGCGTTCAGCTTGGTCGAGAATGCGGACCGGATGTTCCTTATAGGAGAGGTCTTGCTGCAATTCGAGAACTTCATGATCCACAGCTCGGATTGGGTCCTTGAAGCAACGGCGGAGCTGTGACACATGGAACACATCGTGAACCTGAGAAAGGTTCGGCGGTAGCTCCAGTTGGTATGCCACTTTTCCACGCCTTTCGAGAATAAGGAATGGGCCAATATATCGAGGAGCTAGTTTGCCCTTGATCCCGAAGCGGTGAGCACCCTTCATAGGTGCGACTCGAAGATAAGCCTTTTCGCCAGGTTGATAGACCATGTCTTTATGATGACGGTCATACTGACTCTTCTGCCGTGACTGAGCAGTCTTGAGATTCTCGCGAATAATGCGGACTTGTTCTTCGGCATCTTGAATAATATCCGGACCGGAGAGTGGACGTTCCCCAGTTTCTGACCAGTTCAGAGGGGTTCGGCACTTTCGTCCATATAACACTTCGAAGAGGGCCATCTTCAGACTAGCTTGATAGCTATTATTATAAGAGAACTCAGCATACGGGAGAGATTCCTCCCATTTCTTGCCGAAGGAAATAACACAAGCTCGAAGCATATCTTCGAGAACTTGGTTAACGCGTTCAACTTGTCCTTGCGATTGAGGATGAAACGCAGTACTGAATGACAGATGAGTCCCCATAGCTTCTTGGAAACTTGCCCAGAATCTTGAAGTGAATAAGCTACCATGGTCTGAACTGATAACCAATGGAATACCGTGGAGTGAAACAATCCTGGACATATAGAGCGTTGCCAACTGGCTAGCAGTGATCGTTTCTTTGACCGCCAGGAAATGTGCAACTTTGGAAAGCCGGTCAATGACGACAAGAATAGCATCATTACCTTTCTGTGATTTGGGAAATCCAGTGACGAAGTCCATCTCAACATGGTCCCATTTCCATTCAGGAATAGAGATAGGTTGCAGAGTTCCAGCAGGCCTTTGATGTTCTGCTTTGATACGACGACAAACGTCACACTCAGCAACATAACGAGCGATGTCTTGCTTCATATTAGACCACCAGAATCTCTGACGGATGTCTTGGTACATCTTTGTACTACCAGGATGGATACATAGAGGCGTATCATGAGCTTCTTTCATAACTTCCTATGTCATATCCAGGTTTTTCTCTGCACATGGCACCACTAGGCGGCCCTTGAAGTATAGGGTGCCATCTTCAGCAATGGTGAAGAATGAGGGCTTTCCTTCTGCGAGGTAGCGCTTAATCTTGTGGGCTTCAGAGTCATACTTCTGTAGCCTTTTGATGCTATCCACGAGATCTGGTTTAGCAACTAGGGTATTGAGGGAACCCTGGGTAACAACGTGGAGGTTCACCTTGCCAAACTCCTTAGGAGGGGGAGCGAGTGCACCCGGAGGAACAATATGGAGGTTCAGCTTCCTGCATTCTTCAACAAGCGAGGGCTGAACTTTGTGAACCTGGAGGTGGTTGCAGTAAGACTTGCGGCTCAAGGCATCAGCCATTACATTAGCCTTGCCTGGCGTATAGGAAATACCCAAGTCAAAGTCTGCAACAAGCTCCATCCATCTCTGCTGACGGAGGTTCAGGTCTGGCTGAGTAAACAGATATTTCAGACTTTGGTGGTCGGTGAAGATCTCGCAACGATTACCGAGAAGGTAATGTCGCCACTGCTTCAGCGCATGAATGACAGCAGCAAGTTCGAGGTCGTGAACTGGGTAGTTCTCTTCGTGAGGGCGCAATTGCCGAGAGGCATAAGCAATCACTTTGCGGTCTTGCATTAGGACACAGCCTAATCCTTGACGGGAAGCGTCGCAGTAAATTACGAAGTCCTTCTTAGTATCAGGTGGAGCTAGAACTGGAGCAGAAGTCAACTTGTCTTTGAGTGCCTGGAAACTTTCCTGACATTTGTCTGTCCATTGGAACTTGACACCCTTATGCAATAGGTTAGTCAGAGGCCTGGCGATCTTAGAGAAGTTCTCGACAAATCGACGGCAATAGCTGGCGAGACCGAGAAAACTTCTGACTTGCTTAACGTTCTTGGGAGGAGTCCAATCAAGAATAGCCTAAACTCGTTCAGGGTTGACGGCAATACCATCCTTAGAGATGACATGCCCAAGATAGGTTACTTCCGGTAGCCAGAATTCACATTTGGAGAACTTGGCATATAGTTGATGCTCTCGTAACTTTTCCAGCACAAGTCGAAGATGTTCGGCATGTTCTTCTTCGTTCTTGGAAAATACCAGGATATCATCCAGATAAACCACGACGAACTTGTCGAGGTAATCCATGAATATATAGTTCATCAGACGAGAGAAGGTGGCTGGAGCATTGGTTAAACCGAAAGACATGACGGTGTACTCGTATGAACCATAGCGAGTCACGAAGGCGGTCTTTGGGATATCCTCTTCGCGAACACGGATCTGGTGGTAGCCCAACCTCAAGTCGAGCTTAGAGAACACTGACGAACCCGCCAGTTGATCATACAGATCATTGATCCGAGGAAGAGGGTATTTATTCTGAATGGTAGCTTGGTTTATAGGACGGTAGTCTTGAACTAACCGGTTTGTCCCATCCTTCTTCTTGACAAAGAGAGAAGGTGCTCCCCAAGGAGAGCAACTTGGGCGAATGAACCCTTTGCGAAGAGATTTGTCGATTTCCTCCTTAAGCTCAAGGAGTTCATGCGGCGGCATTTTGTAGGGTCGCTTGGCTATAGGAGTGGTGCCTGGTTTCAAGTCGATGATGAATTCGACAGCTCTAGCAGGGGGAATCCCTGGAAGTTCTTCAGGGAAGACGTCGAGGAATTCACGCACGACGGGAATGTTTTCAATGCCCTCGAGTGGAGCAGCGTTCAATGCATTCAATGCATAGAGCCTCGCCTCGGCATTTTGCACCAGATGGGCTTGGTAAGTAACTATCTCATCTGAAGGGTGTAGCAGATGGACGGTCTTAGTGGTGCAAACGATTGAAGCAGTATGCGCTTTTAACCAATTCATTCCCAGAATGAGATCAATGCTACAGGACTTCAGTACGATGGGAGAGACAAGAAATTCTAGTCCTTCAATTTCAACAGTAACATTGTGACTAACCATAGAGGTTTGACATTGGCCCGCAGGGGTGTGTACCACTAGCGGAGTGTTTATCTCTTCGTAATTAATGCCATGCAGGAATGCAAATTCTGCTGATATGAATGAATGGGATGCTCCTGTATCAAATAAAACGGATGCTGGTACTGAATTTACGAGGAGTGTACCCATCACAGTAGCAGGCTGGTCTTGAGCTTCGCTGAGATCAACGTGGTTGGCATGAGCACGACCATAAGACTTAGCATTGTTATTGCGGGGCTGGTTGTTACCACGGCCAGCTGCTGGAAGGGCCAGTTGATTCTGGTTCTGATAGCAGTTCCTGGCAAAGTGACCCGGTTGACCACACTTGAAGCACAGACCATTATCGGGAGTGGGAACAGGAGCCCCAGGTGGGGGAGCTGGTAGCTTTGACTGCCTAGATGGTGGAGGAGGCAGACGCGGTGCAGCATAAGATTTCCTTGGAGCAGGTGCATTTGGACGATACATGCTGTTCGGGATCCATATCTTACGCTTCTGTGAGGGCGAGCCCGAAAATGAGCCCGTGTCACGGTTGCGCCTCTGAGAGCTCTGGTATTCCTGCAGACCAGTCTCGACATTGATGGCCTTATTCACCAAGGTGGCGAAATCGGCGAAGTCATGCACTAGAAGTGCGAGCTTGATGTCAGCTTGTAGTCCATCACGGAACTTCTCCTGTCTGCGTGCATCAGTTGCAATGTCTTCTTCAGCATAGCGGGACAAGTCCAGAAACTCCCGCTGATAAGCTTCGACAGTTTTGTTGCCTTGGGTGAGGTTGCGGAACTCACGCTTCTTCCGGTCCATGACTCCCTGAGGAATGAAGCGGGCACGGAAAGCAGCTTGGAAGTCTGGCCAGGTGATGATTGCTCCAGCTGGCAGAGTACGCCTGTGGCTGTCCCACCATTGAGCTGCGGGTCCCTTCAGAAAGAAGGAAGCAAAGTTGACATAGCTGGCAGGGGCTACATCGGCAGACTCCATCTCATAGGTGATGTCACGGAGCCAGTCATCAGCATCCAGAGGCTGAGTTGAGCTGCGGTAGATGGTTGGGTTGAGGCGTATGAAATCTTGAAGAGTCACTTGGGCTGGCTGCTGGTTCATATTGGGGCGAGGAAACTGAGCCATCATATTTTCCATGAACTGGCGGTTCAGTTCAAACTGTTGGATCATACCCGCCATGTACTCAGGTGGTGGTGGGGCATTGCCACCACGACCACGACCACCTGGTCTAACCATCCTGCTAATATATAACAGGGGTTCAGCATTGAGAAATTTGCAAAGACAAGGACCATTCATGATGAAACATGCATAATGAAAGGAGCACGATAGCTACTACATAGTAGTCGGCATAACTTACAAAAGGGGTCATGCATAGAGTTCAGTACACAGAGTTCAGTACATAGACTAAAACATCATAGGCGGCACACAGGCTCGCGGCGAATGCATCTAACACTACAAGCAAGTCTACATCAGTCCCAAGAGGTACTGTGGAGATAATCGTAGCCCGGCAGCTAGTAGTGAGGCAACGGATAGCCCTCCACGTCAGCAGACTGGGGGCCGCGGATACTCAGGTGTAGAGCCCGACGCTCAGGTGGCAGAAGAGGACCAAGTGCGGGAGAGTAGCCTCCCACCTCTGGCCAACCAACACCGTGGGGCATCACGGTCCTGGCTGGGTAGATCGCAGTACGCGGTACCTGTCCAGATCGAACAAAGGGGTGCAGCAGCGTCAGAGCACGGTAAAGGTGCTGACGGGTGGTGTACATCTCGTGGCGAAGAGCTCGGTTAGCTCGATCCAGCCCATCAGCATGCAGAACCAGGTGCTGATGGTAGAAGGGCTCTCGGGTGACAGTGGAGTAGGCAGCAGTATAGTATCCCTCCGCACCAACATCAGAGGCGATAGCAATGTGCCTGAAAGGGGAGGTGTCCAACTCGCGATACTCTCCACGAAGACGTGTCAGAGCAGCATAGGCAGCATCGTGGACCAACACCATGTGCGGTGTGCAGCACAGTAGTGGAGTCGTACTCCCGAGAGTAGAGGTGGACAATGGCACGGTACTGCTCCTGGTTATAGTCCTGGTACTCCTCGTAGACGGTGTACTCAGGGTGCCAACGATAACCCAGATAGGTCATCATCTCAGCTAGCACCGCAGGTGATCCCGAGGCACCAATGGCCATCGTGTGGCGAACGACCTGCCTCGTGGGTTCCATCTGAAAGCAAAGACATTTCAAAGGAGTCAAATGACAGTGTGTGAATTGTTCAAAATACTATTCTAAGAAACAACTATGGCTTATCCAACTTTGGGGTGAATGCGGTCACGGGATCCTAGTGTTAAAGTTAGTAAATTCGTTTAACCCGAGTAGAAGAGAGTTCAGAGTCCCAGAGTAAAGGTCGAGGAGTAAAAGATCCTAGTACCACCCAATGGCGACGTGGGCCCGTAAGACACACATCCATGTTAGTAAAAAGTTTTGTAATGTCTAGACTCGACTTCGACCAAGGGGTGTGGAAAGGGGGATTCCTACAGGCAGTCGGCTCTGATACCAACTTGTGACGCCCCCGATTTGACCGTACACTAATCATGCACGCAAATGTGTACGATCACGATCAGGGACTCACGGGAAGATATCACAACACAACTCTACAACATAATTAAGTCATACAAGCATCATAATACAAGCCAGGGGCCTCGAGGGCTCGAATACAAGTGCTCGATCACAGACGAGTCAGCGGAAGCAACAATATCTGAGTACAGACATAAGTTAAACAAGTTTGCCTTAAGAAGGCTAGCACAAACTGGGATACAGATCGAACGAGGCGCAGGCCTCCTGCCTGGGATCCTCCTAACTACTCCTGGTCGTCGTCAGCGGCCTGCACGTAGTAGTAGGCACCTCCAGTGTCGTAGGTGTCGTCGTCGATGGTGGCGTCTGGCTCCTGGGCTCCAACATCTGGTTGCGACAACCAGATAGAAAGGAAAGGGGAAAAAGAGGGAGAGAAGCAACCGTGAGTACTCATCCAAAGTACTCGCAAGCAAGGAGCTATACTACATATGCATGGGTATATGTGTAAAGGGGCATATCAGTGGACTGAACTGCAGAATGCCAGAATAAAAGGGGGATAGCTAGTCCTGTCGAAGACTACGCTTCTGGTCATCTCCATCTTGCAGCATGTAGAAGAGAGTAGATTGAAGTCCTCCAAGTAGCATCGCATAGCATAATCCTACCCGGCGATCCCCTCCTCGTCGCCCTGTTAGAGAGCGATCACCGGGTTGTATCTGGCACTTGGAAGGGTGTATTTTATTCAGTATCCAGTTCTAGTTGTCATAAGGTCAAGGTACAACTCCGGGTCGTCCTTTTACCGAGGGACACGGCTATTCGAATAGATAAACTTCCCTGCAGGGGTGCACCACATAACCCAACACGCTCGATCCCATTTGGCCGGACACACTTTTCTGGGTCATGCCCGGCCTCGTAAGATCAACGCGTCGCAGCCCTACCTAAGCACAACAGAGAGGTCAGCACGCCGGTCTAACCCTATGCGCGCAGGGGTCTGGGCCCATCGCCCTATGCACACCTGCACGTTGCGAACGTGGCCGCGAGCAGACCTAGCAACCCACACGATCACGGCGGTTACGTCAAAGCGGTCCAACACGGCGCGCGCCACTCAGTCGCTGACGTCAAGAAGGCTTCGGCTGATACCACGACGCCGGGATACCCATAACTACTCCCACGTAGATGGTTAGTGCGTATAGACCAAATGGCCAGACTCAGATCAAATACCAAGATCTCGTTAAGCGTGTTAAGTAACCGCGAACGCCGACCAGGGCCAGGCCCACCTCTCACCTAGGCGGTCTCAACCTGCCCTGTCGCTCCGCCACAAAGATCCACTCGCGGGTACTCCTACGAGCCGACCCGTCTTCAGTCATCACATGTGTCATGTATATAGTATATAAGTATATACCCGTGATCACCGCCCAGGTGATCACGGCCCGATAGTATAGCACAGTAGACGGACAAGAATGTAGGGCCATTGATGGAAAACTAGCATCCTATACTAAGCATGTAGGATTGCAGGTAAAGGTATCAACAGTAGTAGCAAGGATAGGCTATGCATCAGGATAGGATATCGAAAAGCAGTAACATGCTACACTACTCTAATGCAAGCAGTATAGAGAAGAATATGCGATATCTGGTGATCAAGGGGGGGGGCTTGCCTGGTTGCTCTGGCAAGTAGGAGGGGTCGTCGACTCCGTAGTCGAACTGGGCAGCAGCAGTGTCGGTCTCGTAGTCTACCGGAGAGAAGAGGGGGAAGAAACAGTAAATACAATGCAAACATAAGCATGACGATGCGTGACATGACAATGAGCGGTGCTAGGTGTGACCTAACGCGACAGCAGGTGGTACCGGTGAAGGGGGGGAACATCCGGGAAAGTATTCCCGATGTTTCGCGTTTTCGGACAGACGAACCGAAGGGGGAAAGTTGCTAGATCGATAGGTTAGGGAGGTGTGGTGGACGAACAGACTGCGTATTCGGATTCGTCTCGTCGTTCTGAGCAACTTTCATGTAGAAAACATTTTCATCCGAGTTACGGTTTAAAAGATATGAATTTTCAAAGATTATTTGAATTTCTGGAATTATTTAATTAACAGAAAAGGGATATGACGTCAGCATGACGTATGAGTGACGTCAGCGGTCAACAGTCCGGTTGACTGGTCAAAACTGACACGGGGGACCAACCTGTCATAGACAGTGGGTTAAACAGAGTTCAAACTAATCTAAATTTAGTTAGTAAAACTACTGGGCCCACCTGTCAGTGACTGATCAGGTTAATTAATTAGTTTTATTTATAAAAACATTTTTTTGTTAATTATGCGGCAGGGCCCGCATGTCAGTGGTTGGGCCTGCCCAGTCAGCACGTTGACTGGGTTGACCCAGTCAACGGGGCCTGCGGGGCCCGCTGGCAGTGACCCAGGGGTGGCCCCAGGTGTGCCAGCTCAGCAGGCCGGCGGTTGAACGCCGGCGAGCACGAAAACGCGGCGGAGGGCGCTCGGCCCCGTCGGGATTCGTCTACAGGGGGCCTACACGGGCGCGGGTGGGTGCGTTCGAACGGGGAGAGCCCGCCGCGTCGCGTGGTGAGACCGGCCGGAGCTGGAGCTGCCGGAAACGGCGCCGGCAACGAGCAAAAGCGGCGCCGGAGTTCGGGGTGGAGCGGGTGCGGCGTTAGAGCGCGCGAGTGGCCAAACTAACCAGCTAGGCGGGTGCTGCATGATGCGGTCAAGCTAACGGGCATACGCCCATGACCAATTGGTCACCGGAGGCCCGCCGGCGACGAACTCCGCGGCGCTGCGTTCGGGCGCGCGTGGGAAAGCAGCTAGGGGGCGCGCGAGAGCGAAAGGACAGGGGAGGAGGGGGAGAAGCTCACCGCGCGGCACACGGAGGCCGGTGAGAGGCTTAGGAGCAGCAGGTCGGTGCCGGGGAAGAAAGGGGTCGCCGGCGACCGAAGTTGAAGACGAGCTCGGTGTGCTCGTTGTAGGGGCTCCGGTCTCCAACGGGCTGCACCAGACGAAGCAGCGGGCGACGGCGGTCCTTGGAGACACCGTGGGGCGGCGAGGTGGGCACGGTGGCCGTGTGAACGACGGAGAACGGCGGCGACCGCGTCGGGCGTGGGGAAGGAAGGAGCGGCGCGGATCTGGGGGGGGAGAGAGGCGCAGAGGCCGAGAGGTGAGCGGGGGCGAGTGGGAGAGGGGCCCGAGGAGGCGGGGGGGCGCTGGCGTCCTTATCCTCCCCCGTCGCCGGCGAGGGGGTGCGGCGGGGACCGGCCCCTGTTCCGACCTCGGTCTGGGGAACAGGGAAGGGGAGGGCGAGTGGGAGAGGTGGGCTAGGCCGGCTGGGCCGGGGGTCGGCCCAGTTGGGCCAGGGGTCCAGTGGGGGGGGGCCTTCTCCTTCTTCTTCTTTTTTTGTTTGTTTGTTCTGTGCTCTTTTGTATTTTCTTTTTATTTGTTTATTTTCTTTTCTGCTTTATTTAATTTAAAAGTATTTAGGCATTTTATAAAAATGTGTTTTCTCCACAATAATTATCAGTGCAATTTCTGGCATGGCCCGAACATTTTTGTTTAAATTTTTGAAAACTTTTATTTTCCACTTTTAAATTTAATTGAAGTTTGAATTAGGAGTTTGAAAAGAAAGGTGATTCAAATGTGATCAAGCCCTGTTTAGCAACATGATTAGCTTAATCACAGAGAGTTACTGTAGCATGATTCTCGGGGTGTTACAAGAACCGTCGCGGCGAGAACTTCGAAACTGGATCCCATGTTGATATATTCCGATAATTTTTTTTACCACGCATAGGGTATGCTAGTTATCACGTATATGGTACATCAGTTACCATGATGTTTACATAAACAAATTCCGGGCATAAAAATGACTTCTTACAACTTTTCCCCACATGCAAATGCACTAAAAGTGCAGAAAAGCTCATGTCATCGTGGATTCTTTTTGTTTTGAATTTCAAAATGTTTTGTCCCTCGAATCGTCTGTTCGATCCAAAATCTGTTTTCACAAAAAAATAATCCACTGCAGCGAGACCTTCGAAACTGGATACCATGTTGGCATGTTCTGAATAATTTTTTTGTGGGTCAAAAGTTATCATGTCTGGGGTAAATAACGTATCAATTCTGATGTGCATATATTACCATGTTATTTACACAGATCCCGCCGAGTATGTTTTCAACAACTTTTATTCACGGGTCAAAAGTTATCGAGGTGTTTGTACCTAAGTTATCAGGTCCGGGAGCCTATATTACCATGTTATTTATACGGATGTTATCGGACTATGTTTCCAAACAACTATTTTACACGGGTCAAAGTTATCGTGGTGTTTGTACCTAAGTTATCAGGTCCGGGAGCGTATATTATCATGTTATTACACGAGAAGTTATTAATGATATGTTTTCAATAAAAGAAAATCACGGGTTCAAATTTATCATGTTGTCTGTACCTAAGTTATTAGGACCAGAAGTCTATATTATTATACTATTTACACACAAAGTTATCGGTGGTATGTTTTAAACATCTTTTTCCCCGGGTCAAAGTTATTGTTGTGTTTGTACCTAAATTATCAGGCTCGGAAGCGTATATTACCATGTTATTTACACAGATGTTACCGTAGTATGGTTTCAACAACTTTTTTCACGGGTCAAAGTTATCGTGGTGTTTGTACCTTAGTTATCAAGTATGAAAGTGTATATTATCATCCTATTTACAAAGAAGTTATCGGTAGTATGTTTTCAACAAAAAAATTTCCACGGGTCAAAGTTATCAGGTGTTTGTGCCTAAGTTATCCTGTCCGGGAGCCTATATTACCATGTTATTTACACAGATGTTATCGGAGTATATTTTCAACAATTTTGTCAAGGGTCAATGTTATCGGAAGTTAGCTTTTTCGTTATATAAAAATTATCAGGTGTAAGTTCAATAAACTTTTTTGGGTCAATGTAACCAGAGTGTTGCATGCAAGTTATAACGTCCGTGTTGCGTAAAATACCATGTTATTTACACATAAATTACTGAGATATCTTCTTTTTAAAATAGGGGTCAATAACATTTTTCCCGTGTCGAAGTTATCACTGTGTTTGTATCCTAGTTATCGGGTCTGTGGTGTGCGAATTACTGCGTTATTTACATAAAAGTTACGGTGAGTATGTTTCAACAAAAATAATTCCCCGGTCAAAAGTTTCTAGGCCCGGATTAAGTTATTAGGTCCGCGTTTCGGAAATTAGCATGTTATTTACAAAAAATAACAGAGTATAATTCAATAACATTTTCCCTGGGTCAAAACTATCACGGTGTTTATACATAAATTAACAGATAGGCGGTACATAAATTATCGGAGTTCAATCCCAATTCCAAACACTTTGTTTCTTAAAAAAGAAGATTAAAAATCAATGTAAACATGACCTATAAATACGTATGTACAAAGACAGTATGCCTCTTCCCTATAGTCAACATGATGCACTAGTGCAAAAATCAGAAGATATAAGGCTTTTTTTCCCATTGTTGTAATAAAGAAAGGGTCAAATACTTAGTTTCTTATAACTATACAACAATTGACGGTGGCTGGGTTGGTTGTTCCTCTTTAATGTAAGCTTTAATGTAAGCTTGGCAGCCAGAGTTCGAATCCCCTACTAAGCTTTTTTATTTCGTTTCCACACAACAGTCATTCTTTTTCTGCACAACAGTCACAGTGCATGGCCCAAACTTGCGGGCCGAGAATCACGTGCAGGACCAAAAAAAATGGGCCGAGAATCGTGGGCGGACGTACTTGATGAAAAAGAACTGATCGTAACCGCGCGTAAAATTCGGATCGAACGACGATGGGGTTGTTCGGATCTGTTGCAAACGGAAGGTCGACTGGAAAATAGCTTTTCCGAATAGAAAATTTAACAAGTTATAGGTCCTGGGGCACCGTGTCGATACAGAGTACAGCAAAAATTGAAAATACTTCTCAGTAAGGGTGAAAAGTCTCTGTGTTCCGGGCGCCTTTTGAGGCACACACGATTCCAGTCATGAGCGCCTCTGTAGACATCACGCGCCACTTGGGCTACCTCTTAGTCACTTCCCTAAGAATGTTTAGCACCGCACACCTTTTTTCTGCAGAACAGTCCAGGAATCCAATGTAGAGCATAGAGTAAAAATTACATTAGTAGGGTCTCTAGGTAGAAGGCTTTGAAAACAAGATTTGTTTCTCGTTTTCCATATATAGACCAAAGTAAGGCAGCAACACCAACAGAAAACAACGGCACGATCTTTATCTATCAACATCGGACACATCACTTTACTAGTAATGCAGATCAAACGTCGCAAGGAAACGACGACCAATTAATCCAGAGATACATGGGTACAGAGTACAGACCAGAGATACTACAGAGTGCAGCCACCAAATCAGAAAAAACAGAGATAACATGACTAAAAATACAGACAAAGATACTGAAGGAGAGCACATGAGTTCAACCACCAAACCAGCAAAAAACAGAGATAATGACTATGAATAGGGACTGAAGGAAAATACATGGAATTTTCCAACGGAAAAGTTTCTGGAGATGGTCTTTCACGACACTGTTCTTTGTGTGTTCCGTGATGATCCATATGAGGGGCGTGAGCTCGCCACCGCAGCTGAGTCGCTTGGCATGAGAATCCCTGCTGCACCACATGGACGCAAACATGAGCAGACGCACCCACGCTTCCAAGATGAACTTCAACATGTCTTTCATATCCCAGTGTTCAAGTCCTTTCACCATACCTGCAATTTCTTTGCTGGGAAGTTTCTGCAAATCTGGAATCCAGTGTTCAAGTGTTTTCACAATACGTCCAATTTCTTTGGCAATTTCACTTTTTGCACCCTTGGACGGCAGGTGGTAGAAACCAGGGTTCTACCCGGTCTAGGGCGTAGCCTGTAAGGGAAGAAGGGAGGAGGGAGGAGGAGATTGCGCGGCGGCCGGCGGCTGGGCGCCGTCCTTGCGGCGGGAGCAGCGGCAGCGAAGGCAGGAGGCGGCTAGGGTTTAGGTCTCCCGGCTCCCTAAGGGAAGCCGAGCAAATATTGATTGCTTCTTGCTTGATTAGATTGATACATCTCCTCTCCTTATATAGGGAGGTTTACTTACTCCTAAGAAAACGACCCTAATACCGATAAGATAATTGGGCTAAGCCCCTAATAACGATAAGATAACCTGGGCCACAGCCCACCTAATATGCCGGTCATAACAGCAGGCCTAGCAGCTTCCCAACAAGTTCAGTTCCTGCCCGCACAATAGTCATGCCTGGGCCCTCAAGATAACTCTTTTCTATGCTTTGAATTCCTTCCCCGAAATTTGGGTCATTAAGATTATCCCTATTTTCCAGCATCCACATGGCAACCACATCCTTCTTTTTTGTTGTGTAATTAGCGGGTTTAGCCACTTTCCATATCTCCACCACAGCACAGCGTGCTCTCTCATGCAGGCTGTGGAGCGTAAGTCCTGGTAGCATTTTTTTTTTCGTAAATACGCTGAGCAGCGTATCATTTCATTGATAGGTGGAAAAAGAATACAGAGTGCAGCTCACTCGGGCGTACACAACTTGGCGTCCGAGAGAGTGCATAGCGAGCAGCGGAGGATGCTCAGCCTCGGTACAAAGATCAAGTTACATGGATGATCCTATCTAGACCTTTGTCGCCGGCCTTAGCCCAACGGCGAGCCTCGTCTTTGATCCGCTGCACAAGCTCGTCAGTGGAAGGACGGGCACCATCAAAGATGGCTGCATTCCTGTGTTTCCAGATCTGGTAGCATTTTGGGGTGGTTGGCGATGAGGAACATCATATAATCTGACATCTGCTCGATCGCCTTTGCTTGTTCTTTGGACTCTTCTCCTGTGATCCTGGGGCTGGAGCTGCAGCTGCACGAGAGGAATACATTTGTAGTGATGTGCCGGATGAGGATAGCCTCTTGAAGCTCAGGAGGGAAGCCCATATCTTCATCTGACTGGCCCTTAGGCTTAGTGTCTGGCGGGACCCAAGCATAACTGGAACTGGTGTGGAGTGTGGACACGCCTCAATGGATTAACTTGCTCATATGATTCAGGCGGGGCTCGATCATACCTCCATCGATCAGTTTCTTGCTCGTAGAGTTCGAGCGAGTACTCTGCAGCTTGCTCGTCAGGGTGATGGTGTGGTCTTGCTTGCACATTGTATTCGTTTTCTTCAAATGGTGCATTTCTAATACCAGCGCAGACCTGCCAGGGGTAAGGCAGCCTCGGGGGCTCATTGTTGACACTGCTGCAAATCCGCTCCCTGGGGTATTGGTATTGCAGCCATGGAGCAGCCTGATCCTCCACGCCGTTGCAGATCCACTCTCTGGGGTATTGCGGACACAGAGCAGGCTCATCATCTATGCCATTGCAGACCCGCTCCCTGGGGTATGGCGTCCCTGGAGGCCCATACAGGATACCAAGGCAATGAGCCAATGACCACCAGGGTCACTCACACATGTGCAATAGTTGGGGAGATTCCCGCAGCCCGGCGGCCTTACAGGCCCACATGAGACATCGAAGCAGCCCTTGTCGGGGTTCGGTGATGTTGGATGACATGTGCAATAGTCGGGGAGCTCCCCACAGCTCGGGCAGTGCTCATCGTGGTTCGGTGACCCTGGACATGTGCAATATCCGAGGAGCTTCCCGCAGCTCGGGCAGCGCTTGTCGTGGTTTGGTGGCCTTGGAGGTGAATCATCAGTGTTGCTTTGTCGCTCACGTTTCGCCAGTTCCACGGGATCACGGAATAACTTTTCCCATATGTTTTGGAACACCAGCTTCTTGACACTGTCTGGAATCTCAAGGCCTCTTGAATGGTCTTCCCATTGAAAGTCCCTCAAACTCGAGTGGCCTTCCCATTCAATCGCCAGTCTAGGCATGCTGTATAGGTTGTGCCTGTTTCCAGCGGTGCACTGGCTCAACAAGTTACACTGCCCGAAGATGCCCGGCCACCTTCTGTAGCTTTTGGGCTCTTTGGGACATGCACATGTCCACAACCACAAGGAGAGCTGGGAAATGCACAGCGACTTGACAAACCTTCGGAGCTTCTTCCATCCTCCCTTGCACCAAAATTCATGCTTCAACCAATTGCATGTCATACGTTCGAAGTATGAACGTGTCCATGCTGACGCTAGTGCTCTGAACAGCCATCTCACATCGAGGAGGAGGGTCGTACACAGCAATACATAACTGATAACTTCATCTTCTGTCGGCATGCTCTCTTTGCAGTGGAGACCAAACAGCAGGAGCGCGATGGCGGCGAGGCCAGACGGATAGCGTAGCCATGCCAGGTGTGGACCACTGCTGCCTTTGTGTAGAGGATGTCATACATAAGGGAGAGTTCCATCTCCACGACCTTGCACATACTCTCCCATCTATCTTCAGAGAACATGTTCATGATGTCATCATGATTTATGTTTGACGGATAATCACAGAAGGCTCCCTTGCAGATCTCGAACAGTTCATGAGCAACCAGCAGGGCTTTCTCATCTTCGAGTTCCGACAGCTTCTCTTGATCTCTATAATCATCAAGGTTGAACATCTGCTTGTTGGAAAACCCTCTGTCTCGAATGTGGCCCAATTCGCTTCGCCGTAGCGCCAGAGTATTCTCGAGATGCTTCAAAATGCCCAAAGGTAACATGATGCCAGACGCCCAGCGCAAATACAAGCCGGCCGTGCATTCGGCAAGTATATACCTGTATACAACAAAGAAGGATCCCACGGACAAGGGGATGTCTAACACGAGCAGGCGCAGCCAGAGCTTAGCGTCCTCTATGGCATAGGCGCCGATGTTGTCCGGGCGGCCGTGGTGGAGCAGGAGGAACGGGACCCAGAAGGCGACCATCATCTTCTCGCTCGGTGAGGTTTCAAGGTACAGGTTGCCGATGACATATGCCGGGCCCCAGTCCGTCAGCTGGTACGCCACCCACACGAGTACTCTCTTCCAACCTCTGCCTTCACGCCGGCGGCTGTCAGAGAAGACGGCGAGGATGAGATGCATGAGTAAGGTGAGAAGCGGCACTATCCGGTACACATAGACACTCAACCACATCACGCAAGCTTCGACCAATGCTGCAGCCATTTTGCTACCACCTGCAGGCACATCAATCAAGATTAGTTTGTTACTACACTCATATCACATATGCAAGCATGCTCTAGTATGTGTTGCAGCATGCTAGAGAGAGGATATTAAGGACCAAAAACCATGATCGAGCATGTACATACCGGCACGCAGCAGATATGCAGATCGAGGAGAATGAGCACAGTCTACGCTTCCAGTCAAGACTCAAGACAAGAGTTGCTCTTTAGTCTTAACTCTAGAGATAAGGAGTATTATAAGACTGGCACATGGGCATTTCTAAGTTGATCCACTAATAGTGCATAACATGTGAACCCTAGCTAGCTCTCATTGACAGTACAAACAAAAAAAAGCCTCGGCTGCGAAAGAGACAGGGAAGCGTCCAATTTGGTGAATTCCTCACGTCCTCTGCCTTTCTTTTTGTGTGAATGTGTATGATCTGAACACAGGACGCAGATTACATAAGGCTGCTGATATATTTATGGCTGTTCTGAAATTTACGCCTGAGAGGGGTATATTTTACCGGGCCAGGTGACAGGTATGGGAAGAAATCTGGAGGTACGGGTAACGGGTGAAATCAAAAGACAAATGTATGGTTTTGGGCACATATGCTGAAGCTATAAGACAAACGTATGGTTTTGGGCGCATGATGGCGCATGCGCTGAAGCTATAAGACCATAAGTGTATCTACTTGGCTATCAAGTAGAGTGGTCAGTGGACTAGTTACGGCTCTTATCAAGCTAAAAAAACGAGAACGTCGTTTGCGCCTCACAAATGCTTGGTTTGCTTATCTGCGTTGAGTAGAGTAGTAGGTACAGAAGAAAATGTAGTGGTGGTCATCGTCCTCGTGAAGGGGCAGAGAGATTGAGAGAGGGAGAGCTCACCAAAATCAGCGAACTGGCGCTTGGGCATATACTCTGCATCGTCATGGTAAACTCCCCGTCCTCCGTTGTGCATCCTCGTCACGATCCCTTCGAATTAAGGCGAACATTAACCATGAAAACTATGTCATAGAAAAGTCAACAGAGAACTCGGAGGCAGACACGAAATTGGCCGTAGAGACCGCGGGCGGGGCCCGCATTGCCGGCACCGCTGTTGATGGTGCGCCGCCACTCTGCTGTTGGAAGGGTTGATCACCCGTTGTTATTGCAAATCAGACATATCACTTACTGATGCTAGGGGCAAAGCCACGGAGTAGTGGTTGGCTCTTAGATCAAGATTCAGACATATCACTTACTGATATTGCAAATCAAGGGTAGCAAGGAGATGACAGATCAATTATTTCAGAGGTAAAACTCCAGTCTGAGTTAGGAACAACTTCAGCTTGTGCATAAGCCAGTTGTCCGAGTGAAATATGCTTAAGCTGGGTTCAAAAGAAAAAAAAACAGAGGAATTCATTCGATTGGGTCTGTAAAGGTTTATGGATCTTAGCTTATTTCTGGTGGTGAATGGTGTAAATTATAAAAACACCTTTTATGCTTGTTTCATTTACAAGATTGTTATTTTAAACCGTTTATTTGCACGAAATATCAATGTTATATCCGGTCCACACAAGAATTGGCATCACAACTTGAAAAATGTGAACAAGCAAGCAAGATTGTACAAATTCATTTGGTGCAGTGAGCAACCGATATCAAGAACAGCATAGACACATCAGTGGTGGAAAAATATATATCAAAAGTCATCAAATTCGGGTAGTAGAATGAAAGCTTAATATAGAGTACGGTCAGGAAACCAACATCCCATGCATCCATCACATGTTCCAGCGAAAAAGGAAACATGGCTCATCACGAAAGATTGAAAATGAACCAAATCTCTCATCAGGAATACAGTCTGAACCCATTTCTGTTAATAATGATAGTGGTAAGATACACTACTACTGGTGTTGGCCACGTGGCACGCCATTAGAATTTCAAATACTGCTGACGTGGTATCCAGCGCCACCACTATATTTTAACAGTGGCGCCATATTAGTGGCATCGGATGTCCACGCGAGCAAGGCCATTTTTTTCACGCCATAGTTAGGCTTTTCTGCACTAGTGACATGGGAGACGTTCTAGGAGAAGCCACAAGAGGAGCCGCATCCAACAGCCACAACATAGGAGGGACAACCGTGACCTTGGTGGTTACTTCCGTCGTGATGGCCACGATGGATACCGTGGCGGTGATGGAGGTTACCGTGGAGGCTATGGTGGTGGTTACAATGACGGCGCTGGTGGTAGTTACCGTGGTGGTGGCGGGAGGGGTGGAGGTGGTGGCAAGCATGACATGTACGATGATGGACTAAGGCGTACGTATGGTGGCCGCCCACCACGACTGTTGGAAATATGCCCTAGAGGCAATAATAAACTGGTTATTATTATATTTCCTTGTTCATGATAATTATCTATTGTTCATGCTATAATTGTGTTATCCGGAAATCGTTATACATGTGTGAATACATAGACCACAACAAGTCCCTAGTGAGCCTCTAGTTGACTAGCTCGTTGATCAATAGATGGTTACGGTTTCCTGACCATGGACATTGGATGTCATTGATAACGGGATCACATCATTAGGAGAATGATGTGATGGACAAGACCCAATCCTAAGCATAGCACTAGATCGTGTAGTTCGTTTGCTAAAACTTTTCTAATGTCAAGTATCATTTCCTTAGACCATGAGATCGTGCAACTCCCGGATGCCGTAGGAATGCTTTGGGTGTACCAAACGTCACAACGTAACTGGGTGGCTATAAAGGTGCACTACAGGTATCTCCGAAAGTGTCTGTTGGGTTGGCACGGATCGAGACTGGGATTTGTCACTCCATATGACGAAGAGGTATCTCTGGGCCCACTCGGTAATGCATCATCATAATGAGCTCAATGTGACCAAGTAGTTGGTCACGGGATCATGCATTACGGAACGAGTAAAGTGACTTGCCGGCAACGAGATTGAACGAGGTATTGGGATACCGACGTGTTGGGGAACGTAGTAATTTCAAAAAATTTCCTACGCACACGCAAGATCATGGTGATGCATAGCAACGAGAGGGGAGAGTGTTTTCCACGTACCCTCGTTGACCGACAGGGGAAGCGTTATCACAACGCGGTTGATGTAGTCGTACGTCTTCACGATCCGACCGATCAAGTACGGAACGTACGGCACCTCCGAGTTCTACACACGTTCAGCTCGATGACGTCCCTCGAACTCCGATCCAGCCGAGTGTTGAGGGAGAGTTTCGTCAGCACGACGGCGTGGTGACAATGATGATGTTCCACCGACGCAGGGCTTCGCCTAAGCTCCGCAACGGTATTATCGAGGTGTAATATGGTGGAGGGGGGCACCGCACACGGCTAAGAGATCTCAAGGATCAATTGTTGTGTCTCTGGGGTGCCCCCTGACCCCGTATATAAAGGAGCAAGGGGGAGGCAGCCGGCCAAGGGGAGAGGCGCGCCATATTGGGGAGTCCTACTCCCACCGGGAGTAGGACTCCTCCTTTCCTTGTGGGAGTAGGAGAAGGGAAGGGGGAAGGAGAAAGAAGGAAGGGTGCGCCCCCCTTCCCTAGTCCAATTCAGACCAGACCATGGGGAGGGGTGCGGCCACCTTTTGAGGCCTTTCTCTCCTTTCCCGTATGGCCCATTAAGGCCCAATACGAATTCCCGTAACTCTCCGGTACTCCGAAAAATACCCGAATCACTCGGAACCTTTCCGAAGTCCGAATATAGTCGTCCAATATATCGATCTTTACGTCTCGACCATTTCGAGACTCCTCGTCATATCCCCGACCTCATCCGGGACTCCGAACTCCTTCGGTACATCAAAACTCAATAAAACTGTCATCGTAACGTTAAGCGTGTGGACTCTACGGGTTCGAGAACTATGTAGACATGACCGAGACACGTCTCCGGTCAATAACCAATAGCGGGACCTGGATGCCCATATTGGCTCCCACATATTCTACGAAGATCTTTATCGGTCAGACCGCATAACAACATACGTTGTTCCCTTTGTCACCGGTATGTTACTTGCCCGAGATTTGATCGTCGGTATCTCGATACCTAGTTCAATCTCGTTACCGGCAAGTCTCTTTACTCGTTCCGTAACACATCATCCCGCAACTAACTCATTAGTCACAATGCTTGCAAGGCTTATAGTGATGTGCATTACCGAGTGGGCCCAGAGATACCTCTCCGACAATTGGAGTGACAAATCCTAATCTCGAAATACGCCAACCCAACAAGTACCTTTGGAGACACCTGTAGAGCACCTTTATAATCACCCATTTATGTTGTGACGTTTGGTAGCACACAAAGTGTTCCTCCGGTAAACGGGAGTTGCATAATCTCATAGTCATAGGAACATGTATAAGTCATGAAGAAAGCAATAGCAACATACTAAACGATCAAGTGCTAAGCTAACAGAATGGGTCAAGTCAATCACGTCATTCTCCTAATGAGGTGATCTCGTTAATCAAATGACAACTTATGTCTATGGCTAGGAAACATAACCATCTTTGATTAACGAGCTAGTCAAGTAGAGGCATACTAGTGACACTCTCTTTGTCTATATATTCACACATGTATTATGTTTCCGGTTAATACAATTCTAGCATGAATAATAAACATTTATCATGATACAAGGAAATAAATAATACTTTATTATTGCCTCTAGGGCATATTTCCTTCGGTCTCCCACTTGCACTAGAGTCAATAATCTAGATTACACAGTAATGATTCTTACACCCATGGAGCCTTGGTGCTGATCATGTTTTGCTCGTGGAAGAGGCTTAGTCAACGGGTCTTTAACATTCAGATCTGTATGTATCTTGCAAATTTCTATGTCTCCCACCTGGACTAAATCCCGGATGGAATTGAAGCGTCTTTTGATGTGCTTGGTTCTCTTGTGAAATCTGGATTCCTTTGCCAAGGCAATTGCACCAGTATTGTCACAAAAGATTTTCATAGGACCCGATGCACTAGGTATGACACCTAGATCGGATATGAACTCCTTCATCCAGACTCCTTCATTTGCTGCTTCCGAAGCAGCTATGTACTCCGCTTCACATGTAGATCCCGCCACGACGCTTTGTTTAGAACTGCACCAACTGACAGCTCCACCGTTCAATGTAAATACGTATCCGGTTTGCGATTTAGAATCGTCCGGATCTGTAACATCCCAAAATTCTAAATTTTGGAATGTTATAATAAACAGATAGATTGGATTGATTGTTTGATTGATTGACTGAAAGTGAGTGGAATTCGAAATCTTTTGAAAGTTAAAGGAGAGGGAATAAAAGGACTTTCCCAAACTTTCATTTTTCTTTTATGATCTCCATGAATTCAAATTCTTTTCACCACAAAACCCTGGAGAGAAGATGACATGACTTCTTCCATTTATATAAATGAAAAGGGGTGTTGAAAATATCTGAATTTCATTTGAGAATATTTCCAATTCTAAAACTCTATGCAACTCAATGATTTTCACGAGCAAAGATAAAATGACTTCTTCAAAACATATGAAATATGAGTTGGGAGTTTCAAAGGATATATTCAAAGTCCCATTGAAATTATTTTTCAATATTGGAGTTATTTGAGTTTTATTCAAATTATTTTTCTTCAAAAATAAAATATACAGAAATTAGGGTAAAATGATTCCCTACATCGGAAAATTGGAGAAAAATAAATTTGAAATTATTTTGGTATTTTTAAAATGATTTTTATTGGATTTTATTAAGGCAGCAGCACTGTTTGATTTATTAAAATTTTTGTGGATTTTATTTGACTCTACAAAAATGTTCTTGTTGTAGGAAATCTTTTTCTGAAAATTTTGATATATTATATGCCTATATAATATTTTCATTTTCTTTTGTTTTTATTATTTCTTTCTCTGTTTTTTTTTCAAAAAAAACCCTCCGCCGAACTGGGCCGGCCCAGCACCCAGCCAGGCCACGGTCCAGCCCGACGCCCGCGCGTCCCCGACCTCCCGGGCGGGACTCCGCCTCCCGCACGCCGCCGCGCCGCCATGGACGCCGTGCCGCCTCCGGCCTCCTCCTACCCATCCTCCACGCCACCTCCTCGCCCCCCTCTTAAATAGCTCCGCCCCGACCCCCCCTCTCTCTCTGCTCCCGCCGCCGCCCGCTCCCGCATAGCCGCCGCCGCCGGCGAGATCCGCCGCCTCGCCCCGCGCTCCACCGGCGCGCTCGGCCGCCGCCACCACCGCCATCGGGTCCGCCGCTCAGCGCCGCCCCTCCCCGTCCACTCCGCCCTCGCCGCGGGCCACCAGAGCCGCCGCTCCGGTCGAGCCCGAGCCGCCGCCGCCCTTCTCCGACGCCGGCGAACCCCGCCACCGCCGACCCGGTCCGCCGCTGAAAAACCGCCGGTTTTCGATGAAAACCCCACCGGTATAAACCGTGAACCGCCCCGGTTTTTTTTATTATTCGTTTTGGGTTTTATTAAGAAAACCTAGATCTGTTTTTTTAGGTTTTACTAAACTGCGAACGCCCACTGTTTAGATCCTATAAACGAACGTTCACTATTTAGTTTTTTCTTTTTCTGTTATTTTCGGCCAGGGACCCGTGTGTGAATATTTTATTTATAGATTAGCCCCTGATCTTCAAACATCTATAACTTTTTACTCGTTTGTCCAAATCCAACGAAACCAACGCCCACTTCTTCGTTATGATATCCTCTATCCAGTAAAACAACTTAAACATGTTTTTGAAAGTTTTAAAATTTGAATTCAAACAGATTTGTATTCAAACTTCTTTTGTTCATAACTTAAGTTCCGTAACTCCGTTTGAGTTGATTCTTTTTGCAAATCGAAGCTCTTGACCTAAACTTTCTGATAAGGCCAAATTCATATAATTTTGGTACTGTTAGAAATTGTTTTATGTTGCAAGAGTTAATTGCTTGGTTTTGAAGTTTTCCGAATTGTTTTCCTCGTTCTTTCTGATCTTTTGAGTGATTGCTTATGTGTGGTTACCATTGCTTGCTTACGATAGATCGACCGGAGTGTGACGAGTAGATCTATCAAGAGTTTTGAGTGCGAATCATCTTCATCAACATTGCAGGCAAGTAACACTTTATCATACCCTTCCATACCCAGTTTTTATTGCATTAGATCAATCCTCAAACATTGCATGGTTAGGATCTAATTAAATTGTGGGTTTTGGGAAGTAGTTGATGTAGTACCTATTACCTGTTTTGTTTATCAAACCCTTGGGAGTTACTTCTACGTTGCTATTATATTGCCATGCTATGCTCGTAGACGTGGATTGGGTTTGAGTGAAATTCATGACAGATGTGAGATTGTTAATAATGGTTTACTTAAGGTGGCAACTAAAAATCACATCTGGGTGGATTGAGGCACCTGGAGAACCCAGTGTTGTCTGTTTGTATAAGGACCGCCACCCAGGCTCAAAGGGATCATAAGATTATTCATGCTAGAAACTTCCGTGTGCAGCCACAAGCTATTATGGGCTCTAGCATAGTCGAGTAAGTTGTGGGAAACCTTTCCATGATGGGCTAGCAGATGTAGGGGATTGTAGGTGTACCGGCCTATCTATCGGTTAAGGGGACCTCTTCGGAAAGACTGTGTCTCGGTCATCCGTTTCTCAAACACCATGCAGTGCGAGAATCAAGCGGAGGCGATCGAGTCTTGTGGGGAAAAGTGCGCAAACCTCTGCAGAGTGTACAAACTAATCATGATTAGCCGTGTCCCCGGTTATGGACATCTTGAGTATCTAGTTCTTGGATTATCCCGTTGATCTCATCATGTTACTTTAATTAATATTGTTGGGTTAATGATGATACTTAATTGGGATTGAGATGCTGTCAACCATCTCAATGTTTCACAACCACCATGATAGTTAAATAAAATATATTCCTTTGTACTAGGGAAAAATAGGCTTTTCGCAAAAACATTATAACCATAGAGCTTTTCCACTAGCCATATATGCATGTAGTGATAGCCTTTGTTCATCATTTCTCTATGGTGTGAATTTGCCAGTACATTCAATGTACTGACCCGTTCGGGCTGCAACGTTTCATGTTGCAGGATTCTTACGACGAATAAGTGATACGTTAGGGTTACGATTTCTACACTCAACTTTGCCGTTGGTGTTGATGGGAATCCACAACCTTGTTACTTCCGCTATTTGGATTGAGGTAATAGTATTTATGTTACTTTATGCATGTGATTTACCTCTGTTATAAATCCTCGAGTACTGTGTGTGTCAGCATACCGATCCAGGGATGACACTTAAGCACAGAGACTTGATCCATTCGGGTCGGGTCGCTACAGGATCAGTGTCAAAGCTTGCATCAACGTAACCATTTACGATGAGCTCTTTGTCACCTCCATATACGAGAAACATATCCTTAGTCCTTTTCAGGTATTTCAGGATGTTCTTGACCGCTGTCCAGTGATCCACTCCTGGATTACTTTGGTACCTTCCTGCTAGACTTATAGCAAGGCATACATCAGGTCTGGTACACAACATTGCATACATGATAGAGCCTATGGCTGAAGCATAGGGGACATCTTTCATCTTCTCTCTATCTTCTGAAGTGGTCGGGCATTGAGTCTTACTCAACTTCACACCTTGCAACACAGGCAAGAATCCTTTCTTTGCTTGATCCATTTTGAACTTCTTCAAAACTTTGTCAAGGTATGTGCTTTGTGAAAGTCCAATTAAGCGTCTTGATCTATCTCTATAGATCTTGATGCCCAATATATACGCAGCTTCACCGAGGTCTTTCATTGAAAAACTCTTATTCAAGTATCCCTTTATGCTATCCAGAAATTCTATATCATTTCCAATCAGTAATATGTCATCCACATATAATATCAGAAATGCTACAGAGCTCCCACTCACTTTCTTGTAAATACAGGCTTCTCCAAAAGTCTGTATAAAATCAAATGCTTTGATCACACTATCAAAGCGTTTATTCCAACTCCGAGAGGCTTGCACCAGTCCATAAATGGATCGCTGGAGCTTGCACACTTTGTTAGCTCCCTTTGGATCGACAAAACCTTCTGGTTGCATCATATACAACTCTTCTTCCAGAAATCCATTCAGGAATGCAGTTTTGACATCCATTTGCCAAATTTCATAATCATAAAATGCGGCAATTGTTTGGAATCGTAGCATAATTTTAAAATTTTCCTACGCTCACCAAGATGCATCTATGGAGTATACTAGCAACGAGGGGAAAGGAGTGCATCTACATACCCTTGTAGATCGCGAGCGGAAGCGTTCCAATGAACGTGGATGACGGACTCGTACTCGCCGTGATCCAAATCACCGATGACCGAGTGCCGAACGGACGGCACCTCCGCGTTCAACACACGTACGGTGCAGCGACGTCTCCTCCTTCTTGATCCAGCAAGGGGGAAGGAGAGGTTGATGGAGATCCAGCAGCACGACAGCGTGGTGGTGGATGTAGCGGAATGCCGGCAGGGCTTCGCCGAGCTTCTACGAGAGAGAGAGGTGTAGCAGGGGAGGAGGGAGGCGCCCAAGGCTGTGTTGTTGCTGCCCTCCCTCCCCCCTTTATATAGGCCCCCTGGGAGGGGGGGCGCCGGCCAAACCCCATCTAGGGTGGGGGGCGGCGGCCAAGGGGGTGCCTTGCCCCCCAAGGCAAGTGGGAAGCCCCCCACCCTAGGGTTTCCAACCCTAGGCGCAGGGGGGAGGCCCATGGGGGGGCGCCCAGCCCACTAGGGGCTGGTTCCCTTCCCACTTCAGCCCACGGGGCCCTCCGGGATAGGTGGCCCCACCCGATGGACCCCCGGGACCCTTCCGGTGGTCCCGGTACAATACCGGTAACCCCCGAAACTTTCCCGGTGGCCGAAACATGACTTCCTATATATAATTCTTTACCTCCGGACCATTCCGGAACTCCTCGTGACGTCCGGGATCTCATCCGGGACTCCGAACAACTTTCAGGTTTCCGCATACACATATCTCTACAACCCTAGCGTCACCGAACCTTAAGTGTGTAGACCCTACGGGTTCGGGAGACATGCAGACATGACCGAGACGCCTCTCCGGTCAATAACCAACAGCGGGATCTGGATACCCATGTTGGCTCCCACATGTTCCACGATGATCTCATCGGATGAACCACGATGTCGAGGATTCAATTAATCCCGTATATAATTCCCTTTGTCAATCGGTATGTTACTTGCCCGAGATTCGATCGTCGGTATCCCAATACCTTGTTCAATCTCGTTACCGGCAAGTCTCTTTACTCGTACCGCAATGCATGATCCCGTGACTAATGCCTTAGTCACATTGAGCTCATTATGATGATGCATTACCGAGTGGGCCCAGAGATACCTCTCCGTCACACGGAGTGACAAATCCCAGTCTCGATCCGTGCCAACCCAACAGACACTTTTGGAGATGCCCGTAGTGCACCTTTATAGTCACCCAGTTACGTTGTGACGTTTGGCACACCCAAAGCACTCCTACGGTACCCGGGAGTTGCACGATCTCATGGTCTAAGGAATAGATACCTGACATTGGAAAAGCTCTAGCAAACGAAACTACACGATCTTTTATGCCATGCTTAGGATTGGGTCTTGTCCATCACATCATTCTCCTAATGATGTGATCCCGTTATCAATGACATCCAATGTCCATAGTCAGGAAACCATGACTATCTGTTGATCAACGAGCTAGTCAACTAGAGGCTTACTAGGGACACGTTGTGGTCTATGTATTCACACATGTATTACGATTTCCGGACAATACAATTATAGCATGAACAATAGACAATTACCATGAACAAAGAAATATAATAATAACCATTTATTATTGCCTCTAGGGCATATTTCCAACAGTCTCCCACTTGCACTAGAGTCAATAATCTAGTTACATTGTGATGAATCGAACACCCATTGCGTCCTGGTGTTGATCATGTTTTGCTCTAGGGAGAGGTTTAGTCAACGGATCTGCTACATTCAGGTCCGTATGTACTTTACAAATATCTATGTCTCCATTTTGAACACTTTCACGAATGTAGTTGAAGCGACGCTTGATATGCCTGGTCTTCCTGTGAAACCTGGGCTCCTTCGCAAGAGCAATAGCTCCAGTGTTGTCACAGAAGAGAGTCATCGGGCCCGACGCATTGGGAATCACCCCTAGGTCGGTAATGAACTCCTTCATCCAGACTGCTTCCTGCGCTGCCTCCGAGGCTGCCATGTACTCTGCTTCACATGTAGATCCCGCCACGACGCTTTGCTTGCAACTGCACCAGCTTACTGCTCCTCCATTCAAAATATACACGTATCCGGTTTGTGACTTCGAGTCATCTAGATCTGTGTCGAAGCTAGCGTCGACGTAACCCTTTACGACGAGCTCTTCGTCACCTCCATAAACGAGAAACATATCCTTAGTCCTCTTCAGGTACTTCAGGATATTCTTGACCGCTGTCCAGTGTTCCATGCCGGGATTACTTTGGTACCTTCCTACCAAACTTACGGCAAGGTTTACATCAGGTCTGGTACACAGCATGGCATACATAATAGACCCTATGGCCGAGGCATAGGGGATGACACTCATCTTTTCTATATCTTCTGCCGTGGTCGGGCATTGAGCCGTGCTCAATTGCACACCTTGCAATACAGGCAAGAACCCCTTCTTGGACTGATCTATATTGAACTTCTTCAATATCTTGTCAAGGTATGTACTCTGTGAAAGACCAATGAGGCGTCTCGATCTATCTCTATAGATCTTGATGCCTAATATATAAGCAGCTTCTCCAAGGTCCTTCATTGAAAAACACTTATTCAAATAGGCCTTTATACTTTCCAAGAATTCTATATCATTTCCCATCAATAGTATGTCATCCACATATAATATGAGAAATGCTACAGAGCTCCCACTCACTTTCTTGTAAACACAGGCTTCTCCATAAGTCTGTGTAAACCCAAACGCTTTGATCATCTCATCAAAGCGAATGTTCCAACTCCGAGATGCTTGCACCAGCCCATAGTTTGAGCGCTGGAGCTTGCATACTTTGTTAGCATTCTTAGGATTGACAAAACCATCCGGCTGCATCATATACAACTCTTCCTTAAGGAAGCCGTTAAGGAATGCCGTTTTGACGTCCATCTGCCATATCTCATAATCATAGTATGCGGCAATTGCTAACACGATTTGGACAGACTTCAGCTTCGCTACGGGTGAGAAAGTCTCATCGTAGTCAACCCCTTGAACTTGTCGATAACCCTTAGCGACAAGTCAAGCCTTATAGATGGTCACATTACCATCTGCGTCTGTCTTCTTCTTAAAGAACCATTTGTTTTCTATGGCTCGCCGCTCATCGGGCAAGTCAGTCAAAGTCCATACTTCGTTTTCATACATGGATCCTATCTCGGATTTCATGGCTTCTAGCCATTTGTCGGAATCCGGGCCTGCCATCGCTTCTTCATAGTTCGAAGGTTCACCGTTGTCTAACAACATGATTTCCAGGACAGGGTTGCCGTACCACTCTGGTGCGGAATGTGTCCTTGTGGACCTACGAAGTTCAGTAACTTGATCCGAAGCTTCATGATCATCATCATTAACTTCCTCCCCAGTCGGTGTAGGCACCACAGGAACATTTTCCCGCGCTGCGCTACTTTCCGGTTCGGAAGGGGTGACTATCACCTCATCAAGTTCCACTTTCCTCCCACTCAATTCTTTCGAGAGAAACTCCTTCTCCAGAAAGGACCCGTTCTTGGCAACGAAGATCTTGCCTTCGGATCTGAGGTAGAAGGTATACCCAATAGTTTCCTTAGGGTATCCTATGAAGACGCATTTTTCTGACTTGGGTTCGAGCTTTTCAGGTTGAAGTTTCTTGACATAAGCATCGCATCCCCAAACTTTTAGAAACGACAGCTTAGGTTTCTTCCCAAACCATAATTCATACGGTGTCGTCTCAATGGATTTCGACGGAGCCCTATTTAAAGTGAATGCGGCAGTCTCTAAAGCATAGCCCCAAAATGAGAGTGGTAAATCGGTAAGAGACATCATAGATCGCACCATATCCAATAGAGTGCGATTATGACATTCGGACACACCGTTTCTCTGAGGTGTTCCAGGCGGCGTGAGTTGTGAAACTATTTTTAAGTGTGCACCAAACTCGTGACTTAAATATTCTCCACCACGATCTGATCGTAAGAATTTTATTTTTCTGTCACGTTGATTCTCAAATTCACTCTGAAATTCCTTGAACTTTTCAAAGGTTTCAGACTTGTGTTTCATTAGGTAGACATACCCATATCTACTTAAATCATCAGTGAGAGTGAGAACATAACGATATCCTCCGCGAGCCTCAACACTCATTGGACCACACACATCGGTATGTATGATTTCCAATAAGTTGGTTGCTCGCTCCATTGTTCCGGAGAATGGAGTCTTGGTCACCTTACCCATGAGGCATGGTTCGCACGTGTCAAATGATTCGTAATCAAGAGACTCCAAAAGTCCATCTGCATGGAGCTTCTTCATGCGCTTGACACCAATGTGACCAAGGCGGCAGTGCCACAAGTATGTGGGACTATCGTTATCAACTTTACATCTTTTGGTATTCACACTATGAACATGTGTAACATCACGTTCGAGATTCATCAAAAATAAACAATTGACCAGCGGGGCATGACCATAAAACATATCTCTCAAATAAATAGAACAACCATTATTCTCGGATTTAAATGAGTAGCCATCTCGAATTAAACGAGATCCAGATACAATGTTCATGCTCAAAGCTGGCACTAAATAACAATTATTGAGGTTTAAAACTAATCCCGTAGGGAGATGCAGAGGTAGCGTGCCGACGGCGATCACATCGACCTTGGAACCATTCCCGACGCGCATCGTCACCTCGTCCTTCGCCAGTCTCCGTTTATTCCGTAGTTCTTGTTTTGAGTTACAAATATGAGCAACCGCACCGGTATCAAATACCCAGGAGCTACTACGAGTACTGGTAAGGTAACATCAATTACATGTATATCACATATACCTTTGGTGTTGCCGGCCTTCTTCTTGTCCGCTAAGTATTTGGGGCAGTTCCGCTTCCAGTGACCACCTCCCTTGCAATAAAAGCACTCAGTCTCGGGCTTGGGTCCATTCTTTGACTTCTTCCCAGTAACTGGTTTACCGGGCGCGGCAACTCCCTTGCCGTCCTTCTTGAAGTTCTTCTTACCCTTGCCCTTCTTGAACTTAGTGGTTTTATTCACCATCAACACTTGATGTTCTTTTCTGATCTCCCCTTCGGCTGATTTCAGCATTGAATATACCTCAGGAATGGTCTTTTCCATCCCCTGCATATTGTAGTTCATCACAAAGCTCTTGTAGCTTGGTGGAAGCGACTGAAGGATTCTGTCAATGACCGCGTCATCCGGGAGATTAACTCCCAGCTGAGACAAGCGGTTGTGCAACCCAGACATTCTGAGTATGTGCTCACTAACAGAACTATTCTCCTCCATTTTACAGCTGAAGAACTTGTCGGAGACATCATATCTCTCGACCCGGGCATGAGCTTGAAAAACCAGTTTCAGCTCCTCGAACATCTCATATGCTCCATGTTTCTCAAAACGCTTTTGGAGACCCGGTTCTAGGCTGTCAAGCATGCCGCACTGAACGAGGGAGTAATCATCAGCACGCTGCTGCCAAGCGTTCATAACGTCTTGGTTTTGTGGGATTGGTGCATCACCTAGCGGTGCTTCTAAGACATAATCTTTCTTGGCTACTATGAGGATGATCCTCAGGTTCCGGACCCAGTCCGTATAGTTGCTGCCATCATCTTTCAGCTTGGTTTTCTCTAGGAACGCGTTGAAATTGAGGACACCGTTGGCCATTTGATCTACAAGACATAGTGTAAAGATTTTAGACTAAGTTCATGATAATTAAGTTCATATAATCAAATTATTTAATGAACTACCACTCAGATAGACATCCCTCTCGTCATCTAAGTGAAACATGATCCGAGTTTAACTAGGCCGTGTCCGATCATCACGTGAGACGGACTAGTCAAGATCGGTGAACATCTCCATGTTGATCGTATCTTCTATACGACTCATGCTCGACCTTTCGGTCCTCCGTGTTCCGAGGCCATGTCTGTACATGCTAGGCTCGTCAAGTCAACCTAAGTGTATTGCGTGTGTTCCGAGGCCATGTCTGTACATGCTAGGCTCGTCAACACCCGTTGTATTCGAACGTTAGAATCTATCACACCCGATCATCACGTGGTGCTTCGAAACAACGAACCTTCGCAACGGTGCACAGTTAGGGTGACACTTTCTTGAAATTATTATACGGGATCATCTTACTTACTACCGCCGTTCTAAGCAAATAAGATGCAAAAACATGATAAACATCACATGCAATCAAATAGTGACATGATATGGCCAATATCATTATGCTCCTTTGATCTCCATCTTCGGGGCACCATGATCATCTTCGTCACCGGCATGACACCATGATCTCCATCATTGTGTCTTCATGAAGTCGTCACGCCAACGATTACTTCTACTTCTATGGCTAACGCGTTTAGCAACAAAGTAAAGTAATTTACATGGCGTTATTCAATGACACGCAGGTCATGCAAAATAATAAAGACAACTCCTATGGCTCCTGCCGGTTGTCATACTCATCGACATGCAAGTCGTGATTCCTATTACAAGAATATGATCAATCTCATACATCACATATATCATTCATCACATCTTCTGGCCATATCACATCACATAGCACTTGCTGCAAAAACAAGTTAGACGTCCTCTAGTTGTTGTTGCAAGTTTTTACGTGGTTTGTAGGTTTCTATCAAGAACGTTTCTTACCTACATATGACCACAACGTGATTTGCCAATTTCTATTTACCCTTCATAAGGACCCTTTTCATCCAGTCCGTTCCGACTAAATTAGGAGAGACAGACACCCGCTAGCCACCTTATGCAACTAGTGCATGTCAGTCGGTGGAACCTGTCTCACGTAAGCGTACGTGTAAGGTCGGTCCGGGCCGCTTCATCCTACAATGCCGCCGAAACAAGAAAAGACTAGTAGCGGCAAGAAGAATTGGCAAACTCAACGCCCACAACTGCTTTGTGTTCTACTCGTGCATAGTAACTACGCATAGGCCAAAGCACTCCTACGGTATCCGGGAGTTGCACGATCTCATGGTCTAAGGAAAAGATACTTGACATTGGAAAAGCTCTAGCAAACGAAACTACACGATCTTTTATGCTATGCTTAGGATTGGGTCTTTGTCCATCACATCATTCTCCTAATGATGTGATCCCGTTATCAACGACATCCAATGTCCATAGTCAGGAAACCATGACTATTTGTTGATCAACGAGCTAGTCAACTAGAGGCTTACTAGGGACACGTTGTGGTCTATGTATTCACACATATATTACGATTTCCGGACAATACAATTATAGCATGAATAATAGACAATTACCATGAACAAATAAATATAATAATAACCATTTATTATTGCCTCTAGGGCATATTTCCAACAATAACCATATCAGGCTCAAATGCATAAGCCTTGCATAGTGCTTGCCAAGTTTTGCATTCAAAATAGGTGTACGTGTCTGCATTGTATAATTTGACGTTGAAAGTATAACCAGCATGCTCGGTCTTCAGG
Organism: Aegilops tauschii subsp. strangulata; assembly: GCF_002575655.3. Lineage (NCBI taxonomy): Eukaryota > Viridiplantae > Streptophyta > Magnoliopsida > Poales > Poaceae > Aegilops > Aegilops tauschii. The sequence continues at coordinate 482,593,540 of NC_053035.3, forward strand.
TAAACTCTCTTTACCTCCATAGTTTCCATAACACTGAAACCTATCTTATCCAAGACAAAAATTCTTGCATGGAAGGGGATGCGCTAGTAGAATAGTGAAAATTTAAAATTATAAGTTGAAGCAAATGAAGCATATATAAGTCATGCTTAATTACGAAAAAAGACTTGTCATTGTGACTTACTGTATCCACTTCGAAGTTCTCATCCAGCTTGATGCTGAAGCGCCTATCATCAACAAGGAAATTTATGTCGCACAGGCCGCGCTGGTCTTCACAGAATTCGCACTTAATGAAATCTTTTTCGTCGTCAGACGACATTTCCTATGTTCATATAGGTGAAACATTAAACACTTACTAGTTCTATTAATTCAACTAATTCAACTACTTCTATTAGTTCAACTAGTTCTATTAATTCAACTAATTCAACTAAGCATTTAATAAAAATAAACGTGTTCTATTAATTTTCTTACTAAAATAAAGTAACTAGTTTCATATAGTAATATTTTAATTAGATCATCAAATCTCAGATATCTAAATTTTCTTACTAAAAATAAACTAGTTTTATTAATTCAAGTAATTCAACTAAAAATTTACTAAAAATAAACTAGTTCTATTAATTTTCTTACTAAAATATATAAAGTAGCTATATATATAGTAATATTTTAATTAGATCATCAAATCTCATATATCTAAATTTTCTTACTAAAAATAAACTAGTTCTACTAATTCAACTAGTTCAACTAAGCATTTACTAAAAATAAACTAGTTATATTAATTCAACTAGTTTAAATAATCTCATATACCTAAATTTTCTTACTAAAAATAAACTTGTTCTATTAATTTTCATACTAAAAATAAACTAGTTATATTAATTCAACTAGTTCAAATCTCATATATATACCTAATTAATATCTAGCTAATTCATCTAAAATTGACATTAATATTTAACATCTTTTCCATATAATTCATCTAACATTAACATTCTAACATTCTTATCTACGTAATTTATCTAACATTAATCTAGACAACAGAAAACAGAAAATAAGTAAAAACAATGTGTGTGTGTGTGTGTGTGTGTCTGTGTGTGTATGGGTGTGTGTATGTGTGTGTGTGTGTACGAGCGGGGGGCGGCGGCGCGAGACGGCGATGCGACGGGGACGGCGCGAGGACGAGCGGCAGGCCGAGGGCGACGGCGCGATCGAGACGGCGACGTGGTATGGGGCGGCGGCGACGGGCGGTGGGGGGCGGGGGCGACGGCGACGACGGGCGGTGAGGGCGACGGCGGTGACGGCGACGACGGGCGGTGAGGGCGACGGCGGTGACGGCGACGACGGGCGGTGAGGGCGACGGCGGTGACGGCGACGACAGGCGGCGGGGGCGGCGGCGATGTCGCGCGAAGTAGTTGGAGAAGAAGTGGTGGTCGATGAAACTGAATTTTTCGTAAGTGCCATATATATAGGAGGGGCCTTTAGTACCGGTTGGAGCCACCAACCGGTACTAAAGGCCAATTTTCGCCAGGCCAAGGGGCGGGAAACTGCCCCTTTAGTACCGGTTCGTGGCTCCAACCGGTACTAAAGGCCCCCCCTTTAGTACCGGTTGGAGCCACGACCCGGTACTAAAGGTGTGCGCTGGCGCAGGAGCGGTGCGGGCAAGTTTAGTCCCACCTCGCTAGCCGAGGGGCGCCCGCACCAGTTTAAAAGCCCCGGCGCGGCTGCTGTCTAGAACTTCTCTCCATAGCAGGCTTCTGGGCCTAACTTTGGCGCGCTGCCCGTTGAGCCTGCTGGCCCTTCTGGGCCTGTATTTGCAAACCCTAGGGTTGGCAGGCCCAGCGGGCAGCGCCCCAAAATTTTTTTATACAATTTTCTTCTATTTATATCCAAGTAATTTTTTTGCTGTATTTAGTTTCTTTGTGAATATAAAAAAAATTATATAGTTTTTTCTTTTCTGCATTATTTATTTTCTGCTATTCATTTTGTAGTGATTTTCAATTTCACCGTCATTTAGCTCTCTAAACAAATCGGTAAATGACTGAAAAACAGCAAATGATGTCAAAACGTGTTGGAAATTGATGACGTCACTTTGAATGATGCATACTGAACGCAAAAATAGGCTGGAGTTCAAATAAGTTTAAAAACATTGAAGTGCCCGTGTAACAGATGAGTTCTCGTCCGAAACCCTGATACTCCGAAAGAGATTGTCCAGTTTGTACACGAGGTGCATCCAGTTTTCGCCGTGACCCTCTCTACTCTTTTGCACATGCTATGCGGGCGAAATGATGATACAATGCCAAGTTCCAACATTTTCAGAGTTCATTTTGTAGTGATTTTCAATTTCACCGTCATTTAGCTCTCTAAACAAATCGGTAAATGACTGAAAAACAACAAATGATGTCAGAACGTGTTGGAAATTGATGACGTCGCTTTGAATGATGCATACTGTACGCAAAAATAGGCTGGAGTTCAAATAAGTTTAAAAACATTGAAGTGCCCGTGTAACAGATGAGTTCTCGTCCGAAACCCTGATACTCCGAAAGAGATTGTCCAGTTTGTACACGAGGTGCATCCAGTTTTCGCCGTGACCCTCTCTACTCTTTTGCACATGCTATGCGGGCGAAATGATGATACAATGCCAAGTTCCAACATTTTCAGAGTTCATTTTGTAGTGATTTTCAATTTCACCGTCATTTAGCTCTCTAAACAAATCGGTAAATGACTGAAAAACAACAAATGATGTCAGAACGTGTTGGAAATTGATGACGTCGCTTTGAATGATGCATACTGTACGCAAAAATAGGCTGGAGTTCAAATAAGTTTAAAAAACATTGAAGTGCCCGTGTAACAGATGAGTTCTCGTCCGAAACCCTGATACTCCGAAAGAGATTGTCCAGTTTGTACACGAGGTGAGTCCAGTTTTCGCCGTGACCCTCTCTACTCTTTTGCACATGCTATGCGGGCGAAATGATGATACCATGCCAAGTTCCAACATTTTCAGAGTTCATTTTATAGTGATTTTCAATTTCACCGTCATTTAGCTCTCTAAACAAATCGGTAAATGACTGAAAAACAGCAAATGATGTCAGAACGTGTTAGAAATTGATGACGTCGCTTTGAATGATGCATACTGAATGCAAAAATAGGCTGGAGTTCAAATGACTGAAAAACAGCAAATGATGTCAGAACGTGTTGGAAATTGATGACGTCGCTTTGAATGGTGTGTACGGAACGCAAAAAAGTCTGGAGTTGTAATAAGTTTAAAAAAATGAAGTGCCCATGTAACAGATGAGTTCTCGTCAGAAACCCTGATATTTCGAAAGAGATTGTCTAGTTTGTACACGAAGTGCGTCCAGTTTTTGCCGTAACACAAGAAGTCCGGAGTTGTAATAAGTTATTAAAGATAAAAAAGAGGCATAATGCTCGTTAATTAGCTTCAAGCCTTTCGGAATAGTGCAAACTGCACTGCACATAGCTCCGTGCAGTCTATACTATTCCTCAAGGCTTAAAGCTAAGCAACGTGCAGTCTATACTATTCCTCTCCTTCATCGTCTCTGCACTCAGGGCTTATAAACCGCTCCTAGTGCCTCTCTCTTCGCGAGGTGGGACTAAAAAACAGCTTACTAAGAAACTATAGTACCGGTTCATGGCACGAACCGGTACTAAAGGTGCCCGTGGGGCCCCAGCCTGACCATAGCCTGACGCAGCATCATTAGTACCGGTTTGTGACACGAACCGGTACAAAAGGTTGCTCACGAACCGGTACTAATGATCTCCGCCCGTCTAGCCATTGGAACCGGCACTAATGGACACATTAGTGCCGGCTCAAAATCAAACAGGCACTAATGTGCTTCACATTTGACCCTTTTTCTACTAGTGTAGGGTTATAAGGAAGGTTTGTATGTGATTACCGAATGTTGTTCGGAGTCCCGGATGAGATCCCGGACGTCACGAGGAGTTCCGGAATGGTCCGGAGACGAAGATTTATATATGGGAAGTCCTTATTCAGTCGCCGGAAGTGTTCGGGGGTATATCGGTATTGTATCGGGACCACCGAAAGGGTTCCGGGGGTCCACCGGGAGGGTCCACCTGCCCCGGAGGGCCCTATGGGCTGAATATAGAGGGGAACCAGCCCCTAGGTGGGCTGGGCGCCAAACCCCCCTAGGGCCCATGCGCCTAGGGTTGGGGGGGAACCCTGGAGGGGGTGCCCCCTTGGCTTGGGGGGCAAGCCTCCCCCCCTTGGCCGCCGCCCCCCTCTAGATCCATCTGGAGGGGGCCGGCCCCCCTCTCCCTTGCCCCTATAAATAGAAGGGGGGTGGGAGGGCAGCCGCACCACATCCAAGGCGCAGCCCCTCCCCTCCCCAACACCTCCCCTCCTCCGCGTGAGCTTGGCGAAGCCCTGCCGGAGAACTGCCACTCCACCACCACCACGCCGTCGTGCTGCTATTGGAGCCTTCTTCCTCAACCTCTCCCTCCTCCTTGCTGGATCAAGGCGCGGGAGACGTCACCGGGCTGCACGTGTGTTGAACGCGGAGGCACCGTTGTTCGGTGCTTGGATCGGATTCTGCCGCGATTTGAATCGCTACGTGTACGACTCCTCTAACCGCGTTCTTGCAACGCTTCCGCATCGCGATCTTCAAAGGTATGAAGATGCACTCCCCTCTCGTTGCTAGTAAACTCCATAGATTGATCTTGGTGATGCGTAGAAATTTTTTAATTTCTGCAACGATCCCCAACAACGACGTGGAAGGAGCCCTCTAGCCAGGGAGAACTGCAAGGAACACATGACCAATATCAAGTAGTGGAATCGTGAGCGGGAGGAGAAGGAATGATGATCTCTATCTATGTCAGTGCGGTCATAGGCAATGCACCATTTCCTTATTAATTATCGCTTCGTTAGCTTGCATCTATGTTGGTTTGATGTTGGACATTGGTGTGTCTGTCGATATAGTATTGCTTGGTTTACTGAGCTCTAAGGTGCAAGATTCATTTGGAGTTGTGTAAGTTTATGAATATTTGTCAGTGGGATCTGCTATCTTATTGTTTGAGAAGTTAGTGTCATGCCTTTATTTATTTGGTTGATTGGTCTTCTCTTGTTAGGTGTTACCCTTCATGAAGGCACTGCCTTAGTTGCTCGTTTTGTGTTTTTTGTTGAAATTGAAGATATTGGACGCAATGTTGGTTCGGTTTGTTCCTCGGGGCACGGGCATCCGGGGCGCAATGTATGACCTTGACCATGCTTCCTCCATGGCTTCTCCCTTTATCCCGGCCAGGTCTTGCAACCCACTTGTCCATCTAGTCTGTCCTGGAGTAGTGGTAGTGCGACGATGGTGCCGAGCATTGGTAGTGACGTGGTCTAGACACCCCATGTATCTTGTCTCTTTGTACCATGTATCTGGTCTCTTTGCCTTGCCGGCTGACTTCGAGTTAGAAGAGTTTTGTGATGTGTTGTATCCCTCTTTGCTATTACCACATGTAGTATGGTGCTGCTCGCTTCTCTCATATATGTAACTGTTATTTCTCTCTTTCCTATCAATAAAATGATACACAAAATTTGCGTATTTGTGAAAAAAATAAAACATGTAATTATGTGTCGTACTTTTTTCTCCGTTCCATCTGCTGTTGCATGCATGACTTCGGTGCTCTTTTGGTCCCTCTGTACGAAAGATACAGATATGGTTTGGGCCCAGCCATCAGCTGACGATATAGAGATAGTCGGATGAACAAATACAAATGGAAGCATTACGACGTGCAGGTGAAAATGGTAAAGCCAAACCGGAAAAGGAGAAGCATTGTGATGTGATATTTGGATTTTGAATTGAATGTTTAGAACTTTAGCTGTTTTTTTCTTTGTGAAAAATAACTAAACTTCAAAGGCACTTCCGATCGAAGAAGAATCAATGCAAGCCATGCGACGTACCTAGTGCCTTTTTGCCTCACCTATGAGGACCGCTGGCAGGGTGAAATAATTTTCCAACTAAGCAACACAATGAGAGACTGCGTGTGGTCTTTTACCCAAACGAGTAGCGAATAGTTCTTATAGATGAACATTCAGACATACTGTATATCACTTACTAAATGATACAGAGCAAGGGTAGCAGGGAAATGAGAATGACGACCAATTAATCCAGAGATATATGATTACAGAACACCAATCCAGAGATACATGAATACAAGGTAGAGATACATGAGTGCAACCACCAAATCAAAGAAACCAGAAATGCACTGAAGGAGAGAGTACATATTGTAGTGAGATGAAAGCCTCACGACAGAGTTCATTGCAGAGGAAGATACACAGCATCATTCAACGGAAAAGTGACTCTAGATGCCTTTTAACGACGCTGTTCTTCGCGTGTTCTGTGATGATCCATACGAGGGTCGTGAGCTCGCCGCCCCAGCTGAGCTGCTTGGCATGAGCATCCCTGCCGCACCGGATGGACGCGTACATGAGCAGACGCACCCATGCATCCAGGACGAGCTCCAGCATGTCGTCCATATCCCCCACAGGAAGTTCCAGCAAACGTGGAATCCAATATGCAAGTCTTCCCACCGTACTTGGGGCTTCTCCGGCAGTTTCACTTCCTCCATCCTTGGACACTTGGCTTAGCAGCATCCAGGCAAGTCGAGTTCCTTCCAAGACGATAGCAGGACGTAGGCCCTCATAAAGACCCATGTTTACCAGCATCCAATTGAGAAGCTCCTTCTTCTCGTCTGTTGAATAACTAGTGTGTTTACGTCCCTCGATCTTCGCCTTGATGCCCCGTATCTTCCGTAGAGTATCCCGGGTTTCTTCATACAGGCTGCGGAGCTTAAGTCCTGGTAGCATTTCCGGGCGTTTGGCGATGAGGAACATCATGTAGTCTGACATCTGCTTGATCACCTCTGCATGTTCCTCGGACTCTTCTCCTGTGATCCTGGGGCTGCACGAGAGGAAGACGTCTGTGGCGATGTGCCAGATGAGGATAACCTCTTGAAGCTCAAGAGGGAAGCCCATGTCTTTGTCTGACTGATCTGTAGGCTTGATGCTTGCAGCTTTCACATCATAACCGGAACTGGCGTTGACATTCCTCCATAGATTAACTTGCTCATAGGGTTCAGGAGTTCGATCATACCTCCAGCGGTAAGTTTGCTGCTTGAAATTGCTTTCTTCAGATGGTGCATTTCTCATACCAGCAGAAACCTGCCAGGGGTAAGGCAGCCTCGGGGGTTCACTGTTGGTACTGTTGCAGAACCGCTCTGCGGGGTATTGCCGCCAGGGAGCAGCCTGATCGTCCAAATCATTGCAGATCCACTCTCTAGGGCATAGCGGCCACAGAGTAGGCTCATCATTTACACCATTGCACATCTGCTCCCTGGGGTATGGCAGCCGCAGAGTAGGCTCATCATTTACACCATTGCACATCTGCTCCCTGGGGTATGGAGGCCCTTGAGGTCCACACAGGATACCAAGGCAGTGCTCATGGGGATCCAGTGACCTTGGATGCACACATGTGCAATAGTTTGGTAGCTTAGATCCGCAGCCCGGCCACCCCCCAGGACATGGAATGATAGTGCCTCCGGGTTGCTCAAAGCCCATCAACCCTGTGGGAGCCTTCTCGTGGCCCGGCCACTCTGGAAACTTTGGAGTGACATCGCCTCCAGGGTGCTCAGGGCCCGTCAACCCTGTAGAAGGCTTCCCCTTGCCCGGCGGCTGTGGAGACCTGTCAGTGTCAGTATCACTAGACTGGGGGTCCGTCGGCCCTTTGCCCGGCGGCCGTGGAGATCTTGGACTATCAGTGTAGCTGGGCTGCTGGGGGTTCGTCGAGCCCGCAGGATCAGGGAATAAGTTTGTGCATATGTTACTGAATACCAGCTTCTTGACAGAGTCTGGAATCTCAAGGCCCCTCGAGTAGCCTTCCGATTGAAAGCCCCTTGACCTTGAGTGGTCTCTTGATTCAGTCGCCAGTCTAGGTATGCTGTATAGGTTGTGCCTGTTCCCTGCCGTGCACTGGTCCAACAAGTTGAGCTGACCGAAGGTGCCCACCCATCTTCTGTAGCTTTTAGGCACCTTGGGACATGAGCATGTCCCCAACCACACGGAGAGCCGGGAAAGACACAGCGACACAACAAACCGACGGAGTTTCTCCCATACCTCTTGGCACCAAAATTCATGCTTTAGCCAATTGTGTGGCATAAGTTTGAAGTATGAATGTGTCCAGGCTGATGCTAGTGCTCTGAGCAGCCATCTCACATCGAAGAGGAAGGTCGTCACCAACAATACATAACTGATAACTTCATCTTCTTTCTTCATGGCCTTTTTGCAATGGAGGCCAAAAAACAGGAGCGCGGTGGCAGTGAGGGGCGGCGAGGCCAGACGGATGACGTAGCCATGCCATGTGTGGACCACGGCTGCCTTGGTGTACAGTATGTCATACATAAGGGAGAGTTCCATCTCTACCACCGTGCACATATTCTCCCATCTACCAAAGAACAACATTCTTGTGATGTCATCACGATCAATTTTTGCCTTATAATCACAGAAGGCACCCTTGCTGACCTCGAACAGATTGTGAGCAACCAGTAGGGCTTCATCATCTTTTAGGACCAACGGCTTCCCTTGATCTCCTCTATAATCATCAATGGTGTATGTCTGCTTGTTGGATAACCCGTGGTCCCGGATGCGGCCCAAGTCGCTTCGCCGAAGCGCCAGCATACTCTCCAGATACTTCAAAATGCCCAGGGGTAACATGATGCCGGATGCCCAGCGCAGAAACCAGTCGGCAGTGCATTCAGTAAGTATATACCTGTACACAATAATGAAGGATCCCAAAGACTTAACGAGGGCTAACAAGAACAGGCGCAGCCAGAGCTCATTATCCTCCATGGTGTAGGCGCTGATGTTGTCGGGGCGAGCATGATGCAGCAGGAGGAATGGCACCCAGAAGGCAATGATTATCTTATCGCGCGGCGAGGTTTCGAGGTAAAGGTTGCTGATGACATATGCCGGGCCCCAGTCGGTCAGCAGGTACGCCAACCACAGTGACCCTCTCTTCCAACCTTTGCCTTCACGCCGGCGGCTCTCGGAGAGACAGAGAGGATGAGATGCATGAGTAAGCTGAGAAGCGGCACTGCCCGGTACACATAGACACTCAACCACTTCACCGGAACTTCTATCCATACTACAGCCATTTTGCTACCTCCTGCATACACTGCAATCAAGATAAGTTTGTTACACTGACAGCAATGCAAACATGCATCTCGTATGTGTTGCATCTGCATGCTAGAGAGAGGTTAATAAGGACCAAAGACCAGGATCAAATATACATACCGGTATGCAGCAGCTAACTAGGCAGATTGATGCTTCCACTTTCCAGAGGAGAGTTAAGACGAGTTGCTCTTGAATCTTGTGTCTAGAGACAGGACTAGCATATGGGCAGTTCTAAGTTGCTCCACTAAGCTTGCCAGCAGAGAGTACCTAACTAGGTTCAGTGCGTTTTAGTATTTGATCCATTAAACAATAGCTACTATGCATCAAGATTCGTCTGAAGTCCTAAGAAAATACAAGGTTGTCAGGGACTGTTTTCTTTGGCTGGGGTTGTTGTCGATCTGAATTAAGGATGTAGTGTTTGGCAGATCCAGTCTGCAAAATTTGTCCTACTTACTAGGACAACTGACCAATATTGTTCTTAACTGCACTTCCTAGTGTACACACTAGCAGCCACAAACAAAAACTAATGACTGTGGTAACCAACAGTCACCGAGGAAACGTGCACATCACATGCTAACACATGCACTGAAGCTATAATTCTTATTAAGTTAAAAATAAAAGAGAAATTTGCTTATTCTCTCACAAACGCATTCCCTTTGCGGATTCTGCATCAAGTAGGTAAATGCACCCTTTTTCATCCGAGCCAAATAAGCAAGAGATTGTCCTGGACAGCTAATCAACATTGTTCTCAATTCCACTTTCCCAGTGTACATACCAGCAGCCACAAACAAAAACTAATGACCGTGGTAACCAACAATCACCGAGGAAACCGGCAGAGTCACATGCACCGAACTGAAGCTAAGATGATAAGTACTCCTTCCGTTCCATAATGTAAGACGTTTTTTGCTGGCTGTCTAGTACTACTAGAATGGATTAGATACGTTTCTTCTTATCAGGCTAAAACAAAAGAGAAAATTGCTTATTTGTGCCTCACAAACGCTTGGCAATCCTACTCTGGCATTTTTCTTTTCTATCAGTGTCAAATAACAAGAGAGATTGAGAGAGCGCTCACCGAAATCAGTGGAGCGGAGCTTGGGCATCTGCAGGAACTCGGCATACTCCTGCTCCCGGCCATGCCGGAGACCGCGGCACACGAAATCTTGAAACAATGGAGAAGGGCGCAAAATTCAAGCCCCCGCTGCCTTGCGGTCCTCCTCGCGGGCACCGGCCAGCCGCTTCAGGTCAGGGACCGAGCGCGGAAGGGCGCCGCCGCCTCGATTCCCTCCTCGGTGGTCGGCTCGGCGCACGCGGGAGAGGGCGATGTCCTCCCTGGCCTCCCCTACAGGATCCGGAACCGGGAGGTTCGGCCAGGAGTGGCGGCGGACGAGCCGACGGGAGGGGCGCTGCCATCGCTGGTCGCCTGGTCCGGTGCCGCCGTACGGGGGAGGCGGGCGCGACTATGAGTTTTTTTTTAGACAACTATGAGTTGCATTTTTTTAGTGTAACTATGAGGTTTTTTTAAACAACTGTAACTTCATTGATGCTCGTAACAATTACAGCACACTGATTTGGACCTAAGATCCAAAAAATATAAATTAACTCCTATGACTAAAAATTATAATAAAATATCTGCTTTAAGAAATACTCCAAAGACTTAGGTAAAGAGGTTGCAATTAGACTAGAGCAATGATGTTGTCACTCTTTCACCTACAAGAATTTTAACAATAATGGTTTTTTAAAGCGCCTTGAGTCGCCCATTTAAAAAGGTGGAAAGCCTTGATCGATGAACGTATTTGGGCCTGGATGATCCCGTAGAAGTGCAAGCCATCGAATCACTATATCTTCACCATGGTGTTGATGAAAGTTTTCACCTCCACAAAAAGAATCAAACCAACAAAAAAAATCTTAACACAGCAACATAATGATAGAGGCAAAGGTGTCCGTCTTTCGATGAGATGGTGATTATCATTTTCGAAGGAGTAGACTTTGACGATCCGGCTACGAACGTGCAAGGACACCGCACCTTAGCAATCGCTAAACCAACTTTGAGAGCTTATTGACCACGCCGGAGCACGATCAACCTGACCACGAGGGTCTATTTTCTACAAGCAAACAAGAACAAAGAAGAAATTGAGATTGCAATCTGGATATTGCGAATATAAGAAGAAAGATCTATTGATCAAGGTGGGGTTCTGTGACGTATTGGTCTGGTCGTTGAACACAAACGAAGTACGCGAAGTTACAGCTGATGAGCTTTAATCTAAACAAAACCCAAAGTCTAAACGATGCCCTAAGGGCTGTATATATGGAGTAGGGGGAATTTTGTGACCCCTTGGAGGAGGGGTCTGAAACCAACCCTTAACTCTGTTTCCCCACACATACGGACTCTAAAAACAGTCTATACTGAATTTTTTCGAAATTACATGGGCCTGCCCCAATAATAAGGTGTCGCAACACCTATAATAGCCTCTGAACGAAATTTATGAAGTAGCATCTTGTATATTTCGTCTGAGCCTTCATGTACTCATTATGATGGCTTCAAAGTTGTGAAATCATTACTTGAAACTCCGTTCTTATTTCCCTTGCGCATGCCATCAACTCCATGTTTGATCTTGCTCCAATGTTCATCTTTCTTGTCCAAGCTAGGCCATTTATTTGCAAGCAAAAAAATGTATCCAATTTAGGCAGCGTCATATTCTCATGAACATTAGAATTGTTACCAAGAAACGAAAGTACCCGGTAATTCAATTGACGTGTGCGAGCTCTAGTAATTGGTTCGGTATGTATAGCAGTAGGGACCGTGGGTGTAACAATGGTATTAACGTCCACATCACATAAACTCATCATATCCGAATAATCAAATCTGCAAGGACAGGAAACTCTCTAACCTCATGGCACTACCAAAAGAACGAGAGAAAATTTATTCTCACAAAATTATAACGATCACTAGGCGTTGACGAAGAACATAAAGATCCTGAAGATCCCAGGTCCCCCCCCCCTCTCAGTGCCAAGATGGCACTTGGATGCGAGGGGACCAAAATTTCTCAGATAATTATGAGTTGCTTAACAGTGAGACCGAAGGAGGCGATATGGGCTGGCCCAGCTTGCGAGAGATCCACGGGCCTTAAGCGTTTGTTTTTCATTTTTTTTCGTATTTTTGCTTTCCTTTTTTTACTTTTTAAAAAAGTTTTATTTATACATAGAAATATTATAAAAATAATTATAAAAAATTTAAATAAATTATAGGTGTTCATTTGAAAAATGTTAAACACATATACAAAAAATTTCTAATGTATACGAAAAATATACAACGTGTATAAAAAAGTAGACATCAAAACATATTTTTGAAAAAAATGTTAAATGGGTATATTTTTTATGATGAATAAAAATATGTAGATGGTCTATGGAAAATGCAGACATCAAAATATTTTTTTTAAAGTGTGTGCAGTGTTAAAAAAGTGTTTGTGCAACTTAGAAAAATCGTGATAGCATTTGGAAAAAATATCTCAACACGTAATTGAATTTTTAAATAATATTCGGACAACAATGTTCAAAAACATGTGTTTGAGAAAATGTTAATCATGGTTTGAGAAATGCTAAACATATATAACATAAATGTTTCTCATGTATACCAAAAATGTACAATGTGTCTGGCACAAAGTACACACAAAAACATGTATTTGAAAGAAAATTAATCAGTGTATTTACAAATGTTAATCATGTATTTAATTTTTTTAACATGTATAATATTTTTCCTAGATGTATAAAAAAATGTAGACATCAGAATTTATATTATAAAAAATGTTAATCATGTATTTAAAAATGTTAAAGATGCATAAAACATATTTTTATCTATATAACAAAAAAATTGTATGTGAGAAAAGTAGACATGTGTTGAAGAAAGAAAAAAGAAACAAAAACTGAAAAAAAACATTAAACACAATGAAAACCAAAGAAAAATAGAAATAAAAACTGAGAAATAAACAAAGAAAAACGAGAAAGAAACAAATAAAAAGGAAGAAAACCGGAAAAACAAAAGAAAATGAAGCGAACAAGAGAAGCACAACGACAACTAGCGAATGAGTGGGCAGGGAAAAGCTTCAAGCGCGGGGAGTATACATCTCGCTGTAAGCGAGATATAGCTTCCGCAAGAGGCAGCAAGCGGACAAATGATGCGAGTGAATTCGCAGCACCCCAATTTCAGCATGTTATTTTTATTTTTTAAAAGTTTTCAGTCGTAAAAACACTATTTTTGTGCTAATGATTATTACAAATCTCAAATCTCCATGAAATGTTAAAATTGACCGGCAAGGCTCACTTGTCAGGCCTAGTGACAAGAACATTGTTTACTTTGATATAGCTTTGAATTTTCAATCAAGATCCAATTAAAACTGGAAATAAAAACTTTAAACTAATTATATATTTTTAAAGTTTTTTCATGAAAATTGTTTTTCGTTGAAATTTAGGTAGCTAACTTACCAATGATGATTCTCTCAAGAGTTAGACTGCTCATTTAAATGAGCTGAAACTCTTCCAGAATAGTCATTCCAATGAGCGTGATTCTTCTAGAAACCACAACAAGCAACCTTGCGGTAAATGACAATTTTATGGTAGGCACCCATCCCAGGAATTTTGGTTGGAACCATTGATGATGGTGGTGGTGATGGTTTTTGATTATTTCCGGGTCGTCTCTATAACAATGTATAATACTTCCTGGTAATCGTTAATAGATTTATAGCATTGATTTCTCTATTGTCAGTGGCATCATTTGTTTTCTACTCTTTTATTGCAACTATGTATATTATGTGTGAATGCATACAACCTTAACAGAGTTGCATGTTCATATTTGTACGTTGTCCATAAATCAGAAGTAACTGTTCAAGACACATGTACTCGCAAATTCTTTTTTTGCTCAAGACACATGAAGAATATGTATGATGTTGTGACACATTTGATTGTTGGAAAAAGATAATGCTGTAACAAAAAATTAGTGATGTAACTCCTTTTGACATTTTTTGACAAAACTTCTTTTGACTCAATGAAAACTTCTGCACATGTCATGTTTAATAACAACTCATAGAACATCTTTTTTCCCAACAATTCTAATTTATACAAGCTTTTAGATAAATATACATATCACAAGTGCTCGACCATTTTAAGCGCTAGCATTGACGGCTAGTTATCGGCTAATGGTAGATGGAGACATGGTGGAAATACGGCGGATGCTAGCTAGACACATGCATCTGACTAGGGCAGTTACTTCTATATGCGTTCAAAAATGAACATGCATATTTCGCAAAAAAAGATGAACATGTCCTTGTATATTTCGCAAAAAAAATGGACATGTCCTTGAATATTGCAGAAAATGGCTGGTTTCATCTGAAATAATAGCCCAGACTTGTTTGACCGTTACCATAAATATCAACTGAATATTTTTCTCTTTGAAAAGGAGGTCAAACCCCCCGGCATATCAACAGAATACTACAGCGAAGTGTTCACTGAAAATGAGGAAAAAAAGATCCATTTCATGGTTTAGGGTTGATTCGTAGGATTTCCAAAACGCGGGAATAGGAAAAACATGGGATTAGAGTGGAATGCCGTCTTGAATCCTACAGGATTGTACGAGTGTTTGATTGTGCATAGAGAAAACATAGGATTCTTCTAAAGAGGTTTGAGTGGATGGAATGTTTCCTATGAAATCTAGTGCAAATGAATCCTATGGAAAAATTCCTATGGTTTACAATCCTATGAATCAAACAACCAAGATAGAAAAAATTCATATGGATTAGAATCCTCCAAAATTCCTTTGAGAATCCTTTGAATCAAACAAGCCCTTACATCACATACATCAAACAACTTGAGGTCAAGCCTAAAATAAATAAATTGAAGACCAAAGAATATTACACGAGGCATATGATCATAAAGTTTATATCCATACACTACAAAAAAATACACTTTCGTGATGATACGTGTTTGTCACAGTAGGTCGCGTTTTCTGTCATGCATGTACATCCATGACAAATTTATGACAGAATCAAGATAGTCATACCTGTGCTGTCGTAGAAGTGTTCCATGGCATTGCCAAAATTATCATCACGGAAGTGTCCACTTCCATGACGATAAATCGCACGTCATAGAAGTGCTTTCGTCAAGGGTGACCGACACGTGGCATCCACCGTAACGGAACGCCGTTAAGCTATCGGGTCGGGTTTTGGATCCGATAACCCGTTAACAGCCCCGACCAATGGGGATTTTCCACGTGTAAAATCATCATTGGCTGGAGGAAACACGTGTCGGCTCATCGTTGGGACAGATGTCATCCACTCATTGGACGGAAGGCGCCTATGATACGTCGACACGTGGCACGGCCCAACAGAGGCCTATTCCTGTGAAAAGGCCGGCCCGTTTGACTTGGTCAAAAGGTGGCGGGCCGGCTCATGGAAAGCCAGTTAACGGCCTGTTCGCATATAGCCCATTTACAACCCGCTAACCCAAGGCCCGTTACGCCCTATCCGAATTAGGCCCAGTAGCGTCATCTGGGCCATCCAATATGATTCCAGCCCGTTTTCACTTCTGGCCCATGTATGGCCCATGACGTCTTTCGGCCCATATGAGGCCCTATGTAACTCTTGGCCTATTAACGGCCCGTGGTGAAACTGACCCGTAATGAACAGTGTATCACTTTACACCCAAACGGCCCGTGGTGAAACTGGCCCGTAATGAACAGTGTATCACTTTATACCCATTAACGGCCCGTGGTGAAACTGGCCCATAATGAACAGTGTATCACTTTATACCCATTAACGGCTCGTTATTCCGTTGGGCCGTTTCCAGCCCATGTTATCTTTCGGCCTTCTCAGAGCCCATTTATTCTTGGGCTCATTTCCAGCATTCATTTACTTATGGCCCGTTACTGTCATTTTCTGCTTACGGCCATAATGCGGCCTGTTATTGTCCCATGTTTGGCCAATCGATCATACGGCCCGTATAAGGCCCATTGATGATACGGCCCGTAGAAGGCCCATTGTTTCTACAGCCCGTAGAAGGCCCATTGTTTCTACGGCCCGTAGAAGGCCTACTGTTTCTATGGCCCGTAGAAGGCCCACTGTTTCTACGGCCCGTAGGAGGCCCAGTGTCACTACAGTAAATATTAGCCCATGGTTATTGTGGCCTAGTTTTAAAAAATAGGTTATTGCAGCCACTAGCAAACCGCGGAAAAAGAACTGCACTGACTACAAGCAAACAAATAAACAAGACAACAAGGAAATAAATAAGCAAGCAACTTATGCTAGGCTATCACGGCTATTACACATATTACATCCACTGGGCATCAAAGTTCGCCACCAGTGCAAATATAGGGAACAAAGCAGCATATAAATGCCGCAGCAAAACAAGTCCAGAACTGAAACCATTTCAGAAGAGTTCAAGAAACAATATCCTGGGTACCCATAATGCTGGCAAGATGCTTAGCAAGCTTATTAACTTTCTCTTGTTTGGCGCTTAAATCCTCCAGTGCTTGCTGTTGCACAAGAAAGTACACATCTGAATTCTGCAGGGACTTCCTCAGTCCTTCGGCTTCTTGCCGCAGCACAGCTGACTGATGCCTTTCAGCTTGTAGCTGAGACTGAAGAAGCCGAAGTGATTCAGGCAGCGAGTTCGAAGAGCTTGTGCCAGCGGTACTGGCCAGTAACTCGAACACTACATCAACGCAGGACTGTGGGGTTTTCTCACTGTCTACAAGATCGTTTTTATCACCTTTCTTGGAGACCAACAGGGTTGTCTCACTATCTTGAACCTTATCTGCATTACTTTCTCTACCATTGCATAGTGGGGTGCTCTTCTCCAATATTCTGTTTGCATACTACAAGAGAAACAAGCAGACACATCACAGGTTTAGCTTGTAGTATACGAAACTCATTTTGGTAAACCGGTTCAGTAGTAAGGTGGACAGGATAACAGCATGAAACAAACATATATCTATGTACTATGGTCACTGTATTGTCCATATCATTCTAGTTTATGTTCCCTAATCAAGATAGAGACACAGTTCAACTCATATATTTTTAACACACAACAGCATAGACAGAATATAAGTGTGAGAAACTACACAGCATTGGCAGCACTTGTAATGTGCATCACATGAGAACATAACTGTTTATACAACTTAAACTGAAATCAACATAGAGCAAGAAGTTAGAACAGCAATCCAGTTAAAGAAATAGGTTTAAAACATACCTGTTGCGCCATTGGAGTTTCAATTGGATCCTTCAAATTCGAAAGTAGTTGCTATGAGTAAATACAGTGATGCAACAGCAAAGGAGTATGGACCATAGCTACGGAATCTGACCTGAGAACAGTTGCTCTTCTGCTTTAAACATGGAGTTTGGGTTAGCTATGGTGGTCTTCGTGCTTTGGGCACTGCAGTAGCTTTACAAACTGCTCGTGTGGGGGTACTCTGTGGTGGACATGGTGCTTTGTCAACTATAAGTGGGTTACTATCTGCTGGGGTTGCGGTTAGATGGGTTGTAGCTGGTTCTCTGCCCAACGGTGTAAGTGTGCAATCTGGAAGAGTCTCGATTATGTGTGGTGGGGCTAGTTTGTGGGCCAGTACAACCATGGTTCTATCTGCATCAACGGGTAGCACTGTCTTTTGTGAAGAACGGGTTTTTGCTCCCTTAGATACTGCCATCACCCCTCCAATTCAAATGGTTGATAAACAAGAAAAGAAATTGAACGTACAAACATTGTATGATAGACAGATGTGGTAATTCACATATATGTTGTCTAACCAAACAGGACATCATGACACAATTTCACATATATGATGCCTAACTAAACAGGATAGCATGACACAGTTTCAGATATATGATGGATAACTTAACAGGATATAATGGCATAATTCAACATATGATGAGTACCTAAACATGATGACATGACAAAACTATATGATGTCTTTCTAAAATAGGTTGGGATGAAATAATTCACATACATGTTGTCTAAGTATACAGGATGGCATGATATAATTGACATAATTGATTCATATACTAAGCAGCTGGCACTCGCATGTATGATCTCTAAACTAAGCAGATAGAATTCAATATTGTGCATATGATGTCTAAACTAAGCAATGCAAGACACCATATGCATCATATGAGAAATATAAACATTGCAACTTAGAGCATACACCTCAGGTGGGATATAGGACTGGTCACCTGTCTCTGAATCCTCCTCTGAGGATCTCCCTGTAACCATCGAGATATATGCTTCAACAGGTACCATTGCCTGCTCTGAAGACCTTGTTTTCACTCCAGATTTTTCCATAACCGGCTCAAATGGCTGATACACATGAAGAGTAGTTCAATATACACAGATTGTCGACAAATGGAATACGTAAATGAAAAAAAAGATGGCATGAGATAATTCACATATATGATGCCTGGCTCCATGCCGGTGCATAATTTTCACATATATGATAACTGGCTGAAAAACATGGCATTGCATATTCACATATCTGATATAGAAAGCAAACAGGAGGCATTCACACAAAGCATGTCTAATCTAAGCAGATGGCATGGCAATGCAAGACACCATATGCATGATATGAGCAATATAACCCAGCCAAGTTAGAGCATGCACCTCGGGGGGGGGGGGGATACGACTGGTCATCTCTCTCTGAATCCTCCTCTGAGGAGCTATCTGTAACCAGCAAGAAATCTGCATCGACAGGTAGCACTGACTGCTCAGAAGACCTTGTTTTCACTCCAAATTTTCCCATGACCGACTCAAATGGCTGATGCACAGGAAGAGTAGATGAATGTATAAACATTGTTGACAAATGGAATACATTATGGAAAAAATATGGCACAATACAATTCACATATGAAAGGATCGATATAGTTGACTAGAGGGGGGGTGAATAGGCAACTAAATTTTTTTAGCTTTTCTTTACCAATTTAAACTTTGCATCAAAGTAGGTTGTCTAGATATGCAACTAGGTGAGCAACCTATATGATGCAACAACAACAAGCGCACAAGCAAGAAAGGGATACAACACAATATAAGCGTGCACAAGTAAAGGTAAGAGATAACCAAGAGTGGAGCCGGTGGAGACAAGGATGTGTTACCGAAGTTCCTTCCTTTGAGGGGAAGTACGTCTCCGTTAGAGTGGTGTGGGGGCACAATGCTCCCCAATAAGCCACTAGGGCCACCGTATTCTCCTCACGCCCTCACACAATGCGAGATGCCATGATTCCACTATTGGTGCCCTTGAAGGCGGCGACCGAACCTTTACAAACAAGGTTGGGGCAATCTCCACAACTTAATTGGAGGCTCCCAACAACACCACAAAGCTTCACCACAATGGACTATGGCTCCGCGGTGACCTCAACCGTCTAGGGTGCTCAAACACCCAAGAGTAACAAGATCCGCTAGGGATAAGTGGGGGAAATCAAATATATCTTGGTGGAAGTGTAGATCGGGGCCTTCTCAACCAATCCCGAGCAAATCAACAAGTTTGATTGGCTAGGGAGAGAGATCGGGCGAAAATGGAGCTTGGAGCAACAATGGAGCTTTTGGGAAGGGGGTAGTTCAACTTTGGGGAAGAAGACCCCCTTTTATAGTGGGGGAAGCAATCCAACCGTTACCCCCCACTTCAGCCCCGCAGAGAGCGGTACTACCACTTGGCCAGCGGTACTACCGCTCCCCCTCGCGGTACTGCCGCTGGGCCCAGAGCGGTACTACCGCGGTGGTCAGGGCGGTACTACCGCACACGAGCGGTACTACCGCCCCCACTGCCGCGGCTAGTACCGTAAAACCCGACACGGAAAAAGACCCCTCGAATCAAGGCGGTACTAGCACGAAGCCGCAGCGGTACTACGGTTAGGGGCTACAGCGGTACTACCGCTGTGGAGCGGTACTGCCGCTTGTAGCACCCAAGCGGTACTACCGCTCCAGCCCGCGGTACTACCGCTGGGACCAAAGAGGGCACACTGAGAGAGGGGAACGAGCTCATCAACGAAGCGGAAAGGCTCGGAGGGTGTGCAAAGGAAGTGTACGTGATGATTCCACCCTAGCCTTTCCAAAGCGGACCTCCTCTTGATAGTACGGTGATCCCTACGAGACTAGTCCACCAAACTAATTCGAAAGTACTACACCGTCTTCGCTTCAAACTCCGAGGGGAGGGAATCGTCTCGTGCCAAAGGATGAATCTCTGAAAAACTCAATGCACACGATTAGTCCGCAAAAGCATTGTCATCAATCACCAAAACATCTAAGGGATACAAATGCCCTTACAACATATACGGTGACTGGCTAAACAGGATGGCATTGCATGATTCACGTATATGATGCCTGGCTAAAGAAGATGGCATTGCATAATTCCCATATACTCCCTCCGTTCCTAAATATTTATCTTTTTAGAGATTTCAAATGGACTACCACATATGGAAGTATATAGACATATTTTATTAGATTCACTCATTTTGTTCCGTATGTAGTCACTTGTTGAAATCTCTAAAAAGACAAATATTTAGGAATGGTGGGAGTATGATATAGAAACCAAACAGGTGGCATTCACACAAAGCAAATCTAAACTAAGCTGATGACATATAAGATGTATAATGTAAGCAATGCAAGGCGCCATATGACCAACATCAGCATGCCAGGTTAGAGCAAACACCTCAGGTGGAAAACAGGCGTGGTCGGCTCCTTCTGAATCTCCATCTGAACAATTATCTTCCTCTGGAATACAATCTGGAAATGCAGGAGGGGGGCACTTCGCCCACCATGGAGCGGCGTCTGCATGACATTATATTCGCACGCAACGGTCTTCTCTTTTTCTCTACATGTTTAGTACGATTGTGTACAATATCTGACATGCATAATAAAAAGAAATAGTTAGATTTTGTAAGGCCTAAGGGGTGCATGCAAAAATCAAGACTGATGGTAGCAAACGAGTGGATGGATCCAAAACTAATGATAGCAGGTAGATTATAGCTTCAGTTTAAAATGATAGACAATGGATCATCTATTGTTTGTTGCCCACCCAACATGAACCACATAGAAGACCCCAGATGAACCAGATAGTAGACAGATACTATTCGTTGCTGGCTCGATATGAGACCCATGGGCAATTCAAAACTCAAGATTGAACGATAAAGTAGCAGGTAACAATAACCGATGTATAACGTAAGAAAACACGAAAGACTGCGACCTCTCTTCCGGAACTGTGTAGTCCTCAGGTTCATCTGCTCAGTCGATGATGGTAATGCAGTTGGCGTGGCTGCCGGCAACAAGGAAGATGATCTGAGGCGGCGAAAGGAAGTCTGCAGGGGGGATCTCTGCTGCAGTGAACGCTTCTGTCGATGGTGCACCTCAGGTGGGGTGGATGACGGCACGGCAGGAGCAGGACATAACACACAGAGTTTTCTTTGACGCCTATCTGAAAATGAAGTAAATCTGTAAGGGATCCTTAGAATTGGAGGATTCTATAAACGCAGGGACAGGAAAAACACAGGAATAGGATAGGAATGCACGTGCAAAACAGAGCATTTGGAAACATAGGATTTCAGTCAACCTGGGTGTTTGGCTCACATGAATTGGAAGAACAGAGGAATGGAGAAACAAACTGATGCGACGAGTGTACAACCTCTTTGGCATAGCCTTGTGGACCTCAACATCATTTGGTTGGACGTGGAGGATGGTGATGATGCTGGTGTGACTGTCGGAGGCGGGGAAGAAGATCTGAGGCCTCTAGAAACGGCGCCGAGGGTACTGCTCTGCTGTGATGGACGGTTCCATCGTTGGAGCAGCTCCGCTAAGGTGTACGGCGACGAGGCTGAAGCATGACAAGACAGACAACGTTAATCTGAAGTGGGACCCTAATATCATCTGCAATAGATGATGTAAAATACATCACCAAAAGTGCTAGATGTAAAACGCATCAGTCGCGCCACGGCCGCTCCGACAGATGCTGTAAGTACTGTTCACTCTGAACTTAACTGAAGAAAATGAACTTCATAGTCGAAACTGAATTTTACTGTCGAAACTGATTGAACTAGTAACAGAGCATTGCAATAGATGTTTAGGGCGTTCGAGCACTAGTAGCAGAGATGCAGTGATCTAAATCAGCAGACGCTCGAGCAGGGAACGACTAGCAGAGAGCAAGTCGTGCAGTAGCACCGCAAGCGAGTGCTAAAGCAGCAACTCCTGTAGCTGTCGGAGGTCGTGCAGCAGCAGCAGCGCAAGCGAGAGCAAGAGCAGAGCAGCAGCACGAACGAAAGCAGGAGCAGTGCAGCAGCGCGACCGACAGCAAGAACAGAGCCGCAGCGCGAGCGAGAGCCGGAGCAGCTGCAGCTAGTGCCGTTGTGGAAGTCGCCGCCGAGGAAGCAACAACATGGGGGAGAGACGCCGTGGATGATGTGGCCGGCGACGGCGCCGTCGATGGAGACACGCCATGTCTGCTCGGTATCGAGCACCGGTAGCCCCGTGAGATCGAATAAAAGACAAAATGCAGCGGTGAGTGCAGAACCTCCTTGGTGGCGCCGAGTTGGCCTCGGCTTCATCGGAGGAATTGGTGAGGGTGTTGCGGTTCCGGTGGGGCAGGTCAAGACGGCGCTGTGGGGATTGAGGTGGCGCGATAGATGAGGCAAACGTCGGGGAAGCTCCTTGGAGGTGGAGGACGGGGCGGCTGATCCGGCGGGACGACGAGATCGACAACGGATCCTCATCCGGTGCGGTGGATGAGGGACAGCGAGCTGTTGCGGTGGCCGACGTAGTCGGGGAAGAGTCTCCGGCTGGGCGGCGGTCGGGAGGCCGACGGAGGAGCGTGGGGTTTCGCTGGTTTTGGCGGCCTCGGTGTACGAATGGGGGGCGAAGGGGGAGGGGGAGCCAAGCTTAGGGACGCGCTTGTCTGAAATGTAGGGTAAGTTACCAGCGTACCCCCACCGGTTTTGACACCGCGACGTGGAGCTTCATTTACGGCTGAGGGGTAGAAGGGGGATTTCGCGTGTCTGGGCTGCGGGAGCAATTTCGGATGAGGAGGGAGTTCTCGCGCGCGTCCAAATTTCGGGATAACAAGGCGCGGCGCGGGTTGAAGAAGCGGGAGTTTTAAAGCAGGTGAGACAAAAGATACTCGAGATTGAAAATTTCGGGATAACAAGGTGCGGATTCCTTGTTCGGCAGAACAAACTTAACGTGTAAAAAAACAATTCATACAAGACACAAGAGAGTCATGTCCCCTTTTACTATATTGCTATAGATGCCATTGAAAAAACTACAAGAAAAATGTAAAAAAAACGGGAGAACAAGATTACCTTGCACAGTACCAAATCGATTCGCACTTCCCTCAACAACAACAAAAACAAATCAATTCCCACCAAAGAAAGAGTAATGTCCCTTTTTATATGATTACAGATGCCATGATCTTGAATTTCAATTTTTGAATCCACGTTATGTTGAATTCGAATATATCGTTAGGTGACCTTGCGGTTTATAATTGATGTAGTCGTACATTTTGATCTTCCATCATATATGAACATTTTACTCCACCATGTGAACATATATATTGTCGTCTACCATATGGACTAAATTTGAATCAATTTTCCTTATTTGAATACGATTGTTGTCAAGTTATACAATAATTTAAATATTATCTTGAGAACAAAAAACATACATATAGCAGTAATCATATTTCACTATGAACTACATGTACCATACGCTCTCCAATTCAAATATTTGTATCCATTTTATGTTGAATTCAAATCATAGTACATTATTGGTCTAGGTAGCAAGATGTTTGGGATAATCAAAACCCTGTTTTCATACGTATAATTTTTAGCTAAATTGGGACAAGTTTTGGTACAAGCCTCTTGCAAAACCGGAGATTCTCTCAACAAGCCTCGTGGTTCCGAGAGGGAACGTGTCACCTTTGTGTGCGAAATGATATACGCTGCCTCCCCCTGATTTTATTTACAGAGGCAACATAGAACTATATGAGTGCCCTGTTAAATTTTGGAATTATTTCGGGTTCATTTGGCCTTTTTATACATTAATTGAGTTTCTGGACTTTTAATGTGCATAATATAAATATGAATTGCATGCACATGCTCCGGTGCACCAAAGTGGGTTGAAAAATCACATGTGTGTCCTTGGTTGAATTTCTAGGTCCCATGGAAGAAATGAGAATGAAATTCAAACATCTGGGCGTCATGACTCGGCCGAGAACATCGAGAAACTTTGATTTTAAATTCATGTAAATCCAAAACTCGCCTGGAAATCATGAAACTTGGCATGGTGTCATGTCATGGCACTAACATGTTGTGGTAAAAAATTGGGCCGATTTGGAAGCTCGTGGTTCTAAGAGGGAACGTGCCACCTTTGAGTGTGAAACGATATACGCTGCCCCCCCCCCTTGAGTTTCTTAACAAAGGCAACATAGAACTACATTAGTGCCCTGTTAAATTTTGGAATTATTCCGGGTTCGTTTGTCATTTTTTATACATTAATTGAGTTTCTGGTCATTTAATGTGCATAACTCAAATTTGAACTACAAGCACATGCTCTCGTGCACCAAAGTTGGTTGAAAAATCACATTTGTGTCCTCGGGTGAATTTCTAGGTCCCATGCAAGAAATGAGAATAAAATGAAAACATCTGGGCATCGTGGCTCGGCCGAGAACATTGAGAAACTTGGTTTTAAAATTCTTGTAAATCCAAAACACGTCTGAAAATCATGAAACTTGGCATGGATGTCATGTCATGGTACTACCATGTTGTGGTAAAAAAATTGGCCGAATAGGAACAGATTTTGGTATAAGCTTCTTGCAAACCGAAGCTTCTTTCAAGAAGGCTCGTGGTTCTGAGAGGGAACGTGCCACCTTTGAGTGCGAAACGATATACGTTGTCCCCCTTGAGTTTATTTACAAAGGCAACATAGAACTACATGAGTGCCCTGTTAAATTTTGGAATTATTCCGGCTTCGTTTGGCCTTATTTACACATTAATTGAGTTTTTGGTCATTTAATGTGCATAATTCAAATTTGAACTACAAGCACATGCTCCCGTGCACCAAAGTTGGTTGAAAAATCACATTTGTGTCCTCGGGTGAATTTCTACTCCCTCCTTCCATCTATATAGGTCCTAATGCGTTTTTCGAGGCTAACTTTGACCAAACATTAGAGCAATAATATATGACATGCAACTTACACAAAGCATACCTTCAAATTTGTATGTCGAAGGAGCTTCCAATAATATATTTTTCATAGTATACATCTCATGTGCTATTAATCTTGTCAATAGTCAAAGACTGTCTTGAAAAACACATTAGGCCCTATATAGATGGAAAGAGGGACTTGGTCCCATGCAAAAAATGAGAATAAAATTCAAACATCTGGGCATCGTGGCTCGGTCGAGAACATTGAGAAACTTGGTTTTAAAATCATGAAACTTGGCATGGTGTCATGTCATGGTAGTACCATGCCGTGGTAAAAAAATTGGCCGAATAGGAACAAATTTTGGTATAAGCTTCTTGCAAATCGGAGCTTCTCTCAAGAAGGCTCGTGGTTCTGGGAGGGAACGTGTCACCTTTGTGTGCATAATTCAAATTTGAAATACAAGCACATGTTCCAGTGCACCAAAGTTGGTTGAAAAATCACATGTGTGTCCTCGGGTAAATTTCTAGGTTCCATGCAAGAAATGGGAATGAAATTCAAAATTCTGGGCGTCGTGGCTGGGTTGGAAACATTGAGAAACTTAGTTTTTTAATTCCTGTAAATCCAAAACACGCATGAAAATAATGAAACTTGGCTTGGTGCCATGACATGGCACCAACATGCAGTGGTAAATTTGCAGTCCGATTTGCGAAGGCGCACACATTAACAATCAACAAGTCATTTTGGAACAAGTGCTGTCACGTTACAATCGGAAACACAAGTATTATTGAAACCGTGGGCGTTCTACTTACTAGTACCATTTACGTGCCGCCACGCGTCCCCATTTTTTATTATCTAGGAGGCGCCGTGCAGGGTAGCTATTTGAGTACGAGAGGCGTGCGATCAGACCCCTGCGCGTGCTTATCGGGAGGAGAGCCCTTTGACCTCCATCTGCCGTCCACCTCTCTCCCAAGGTCTCAATTAATGGCGCCCGAGCCTCTGTTTAATGGCGTGGCTATGTCTCACTCGACTGAGATTTAAGAGAGAAAAAAGAAAATCTGAAAGCACGGATCTTGATGTAAGATCCGACGGACCTATATAGCATCTACTGCGACTTATAGCAAGACTGATGAATATATAAGGACGATTATTTTTTTTGATCAAAGAAGGGCTTGCCCCTTCCGATTTTCATTACTGAAAACCACCACAATTCACAAGAAGTTCAGCACAACTCCAGCCTAACACGAAGGACTAAAAGCTACCAGATTGAAATCGCAACATCCCAAGAGGCCAACAAAGGCCAAACATCCGCGCTAGAACCCAACATTTCACAACCGACGACACAATCCACATCCTAAACCGATTATTACATCAAAAGAAACCAGGAAACTGAAGGAAGCCCAGCAGCAACTAGAAGAACAGCAACGCCAGGGTCGCCACAGCAAGAGTTTTCTTCATTCCAGCCTCACAACATTGATCTTCCACAGAAAGATAAGGACGATTAATTGTCTTACATAATTAGAAAGATAATTAAAAAAGCCACATGCGGCTACGCTCGAAATACACAAGGGCGAAAGAAGAAGGAAGACAAGGATCTGGCTCGCTGATCTCTACTTTCTTGGTGCGTTGCTGCAGGCCGCGGGAACTAGTCTCCACGGCGAGCGGCGATGAGCTCTTTCGTGTCCTCAAGACGCTGCTTGAGAACATCCATGGATTCCTCCACCAGCCTTTGGCGCTCGTTGCGGAGCATGTCATTCTCGTCCATAAGTTTCTTGACGATGACGCCGGTCCTCTTCAACAAGGCACTGGTCTCCTCCTGCTGGTCTGCACTTCGGACGATCTTCTCCCTCAGCAGGTCATGCTCGGCCCGGAGCCTCTCATTGCCCTCCCTTAGTTGCCGGATGACGCCGGTAGCCTGTTGAAACGAGGCTTCCATGTCGTCTTGCAACCTCGCCCAGCTGGAGATCTGATGCATCTGGCTATGGACGATCGCATGCATGCGCCTGTAACAGTCGTCGCCTGCCCGCGAGAAATTTTTCCAGGCCGCCGCGGCGCGGCGAGACATCTCTGCTGCTTCCGCGGCGCGGCCGGACCAGTCTGCTGCATCGACGGCGCGGCGGGACCTCCGTGCTGCTTCAGCGGCGCGGCAGGACCTCTGTGCTGCTACTTCCGCGCGGCGGGACATGTCGGCTGCTCTCGCAGTGAGGCGGGACATCTCTCGTTCTTCCGCTTCCATGCTCGCCTCTCCCTGGTGGCAATCTCTCGACCCAGAACTCACGCTGGCCATTACAGACACAAGGGAAGGATGTTGAATGACTTGTTTGTTTTTGTGGATGAGGAGTTGAGGAGGAATGTGCAGTCATCTCGGCATACTAGTATTTATAACCGAGTACTAATACGCTCCTAAGTGGGAAACCGTTTAGGTTGTGATCGGTGTGAACAGGTTTGAAATTCAATATAGCATGGTACTAATACGCTCCTAAGTGGGAAACCGTTTAGGTTGTGATCGGTGTGAACAGGTTTGCAATTCAATATAGCGTGGAGTAATTTGGAATGTGACGAGACGCAAGCTCAAAATTTATTGACGGTTCTAGTTTCGAAGTGCGACACTATTCCCGGATGGAGTACTTCTTTTTCTACTCCCTCCTTTCCGGTTTTATAGGGCTTATCTCAAAATTTTAGTTTTTCCATTTTATAAGGCTCAATTTGGTTGTTCCCCAACACATGTTCAGATTCCAAGGTGCATTAAATCATTGCATGCAAGTATTAAGAGAAAATTGACCAATGCATGTACTTTATGCATGCACGCATTGCAATTAATGCATTGATAAACATAATTTTTTGAGAAAAACAAGAGCATTAATTAGGTGCTTTTGCAAACTACAAAAAACATTCCACCACTCACCATCTTGGTTGGTGAGATTTTTGAATTAAGCCCTATAAACCGGAAAGGAGGGAGTACTGCTGTGTATGTGCAATAACTGGCACCGTCGTATACATATCTTACGGTTAATGGGGCGTTCGACAGGAATAGCCGCGTGGCGAGCTCTCACACACGCGCCTGTTTTTTCTCGAAAAGGAGGATGATGACCCCCGGCCTCTGCATCTGGGAGTCACACACGCATCTGTAGCTACGAATTGTACTGTTCTCAACCATCCGATTGGCTCTATTATGGATGTACCTATATACTAAAACATGTCTAGATACATCTATATTTTGACAAATGGAAGGCATGTACTGTGGAACGGAGGGAGTGCTTGTCATCAAAATGGATAAAAAGGGATGTATCTAGAACTAAAATACGTCTACATACATCTCCTTTTATCCATTTTGATGACAAGTAGTACTTCTTACCCAAAGGAACTTTATATCCAACAGACACAAAATATCCGTTCGACTGTTGGAAATTACTGATCTGATGTCGAAGTAATTTCTGCATCGCCACCAAAACCCACCATTTCTTAAGCTAAAGTAGACCAAGGTAATCCCTATATTAGCATATTACTAAGATAAACAGAAGGCACTGTAGAAACATTTAGGACGTGAGCTTGTCAATCTGAATGTGGAGGGACACAAGCTTAGCCCCGGCCAGCAGCTTGGGCGGAACTGTCAAGAAGGTCAGCTCCTGCAAGTCGACGTCGCCGGGATCCTTGCTGCTTGTCACCTCCATTTCCACCTTGACGGCGTCGGTCGTGCCTTTGGGCTCCCCCGGCGGGCCGTTCGCCCACAGCTTGGCCACGTAGTGCGGCAGTGGGGACGCCCCCGCTCTGATGCAGACGACCGACATGGCGATAGGCACGCCGATGTCGAGCACGCCGCCGACCAAGAAAAACGCGCGGCGGTCCTCCTCCGCGAACAGCAAGAGTCGTGGCTCCGACAGTGGCACTTGCAGCTGGAGCACCTTGCCGTACTGGATCCTGTGCACGGGCATGGGATGCGCGGTGCTGATGTGGTGGTAGAGCGCCGGCGGCGGGCCTTCGTAGCCGCAGACGGGCACGGGGCATTTGCAGGGCGCGAGCGGACACACGCTCTGGTGATCGCCGAGCTTGTGGTAAGTGACGTAGAGCCCACAGCCTTCGTGCGGGCACTCCACCCTCACCGACGAAAGGACGGAGTCCACCGTCGTGTTCCGCACGTCGAAGCCACCGCCGCGCTCGCACTTCTGGCACTGCTCGACGCGGCAGTCCGCGCAGGCCAGGTGCCCTCCCTTGCACTGCAGAAATCAATCGAACAACACATCAATCAAGAAACCTGGACCTTGCTCAATCAGCCAAATGGACGAGGTGTATTCGAACCTCATACACTGGAGGCGTCAAGGTGCGGAGGCACAAGGGGCAGTGGAGCACGGTGAGGTCCATCGAGACCTTAGAGAGCTCCATCGTCGGGTCCTGTTCGGTCTGCATGATCTCGCCCTCCTCGTGCACAACCATCTCTCGACTTGGGCCGGGGTATTACAAAGCTTTACCGTCACATATTTTATACTACTTCAAGGTGCATTAAATCAACACATGCAAGTATCAAAAGGAGAGTCACGGCATGCATGCATGTGTTGTAATTAATGCATCGGTAAACGCAAATTATTGAAATATATCGAGTGCAGTGCTTTGATGTGTCGCGTCAACTCGTACATCAACGAGAAGTTTGATTATCCTCTCCCTCGCGGACTTAACTGCACCTGCCTTTGGCTGTATGACAGGTTGGCCACACACCTGTTGGGCCCACCTGTCATACACGCAAAGGCAGGAGCGTCCTTCCCTCGCCCATGAGCGTGGTGGCTGGCAAGACTAGGAGAAGCTTTCGCTACACGCTCTCCCTCCCGCACGCGGTGGACATGCAGCAGTTCAATCGGTGTCAGATGGCGAGAAGCGTACTGTAGTACTCCTCCAGTGTAGTAGTACTCCATCATTGTTCGACTTCCCGAAGAGGCGAAGAGCCAAGCGCAGCCCGGACGCTCGTGTGGCAGTTTCATGTGTAGAGTAGTCTAGGATAGCGTGTACCGTGCCTGTAAGCTTAAAATCGTTGAGGTCGGCTCCATGCTATGTGGCTGTCTTGAAGTTGTTTTTTTTTAAATAGTCTTCTGGCCCTACCTGACACCCTGGTGATTGTAGTTTGCACGCTCATCTGGTCAAGACAGGAATATATATTTTAATTTGTTTTTTCGAAAAGGGGGGACTCCCGGCCTCTGCATCAGAACGATGCATGCGGCCACATATATTTTAATTTGTGGTGGGTAAATGTTAGAGGTTGCAGCAAATATATTGTACACTGCGGGTCTTTCAGCCAAGTTTAGAGGCAAGCATGTGGGGCCAGTGCTATGTTGTGTCGCGTCAACTCGTACAACGAGGAGAAGCTTGATTTTACTACACGCCTTCTCCCTCACCCATGCACGCAGTTGTTCGCAAACAAGGACATGTTTTTGCTTAGTAGTACTTCTACAACAAGCTATCTGTCCCGCTCGCGGTGGACGGACATGCAGCAGTGGATTCGACACTGTAGAAGCAGTAGTAGTAACATCATTGTTCGTCTTCTCGAAGAGGCGAAGATCCAAGCGCAAAACAAACGTTGTAGTTGCGAACATTGGAGCACGCATATAGCCAGGCTCTTGCATGAGACAAAATTGCTATGTGAGCCCACTATTGTACTAGTACGTACAACTACTTGCTAGTATAGCCCTGTAAACCAGAAAGGAGTATTTGCTCTTCTAGAGATTTCAACAAGTGACTAGACTACACCGAGACGGAGTACATATGGAGCAAAATGAGTGAATCTGCACCGTAAATAAATACGTACTAGTTCTATAGTTTTCCTCTCCGAGGTGCACAATATTGAGTATACTGACTAGTCTCTTTTTGACACGCATTTACGTTTTTTTTACACGGTACAAACGCAAGCGCTCATATACACGCGCATACACTCACCCCTATGAACGCACACACGCACGACACTATCATCTTAAAATTTACGAAGTCACCATAGGCACCTCGTCGTCGACGGGTCCATAGGTGCTTGAATGCCAAGGAGGGAGAGGGTAGCGGTTCCCGAGACGTTGAATGGTCAATGATGCATCCTCAATTACATGCAGAGGGAATTAATTGGAGAAGCAGAATAGAGCCAGCACGATGTGAATGCAACACAGTTCGGACTCTCATATAAAGGCGCCCCACCACTCCAATCCATCTACTCCCAAGTCTCTGCGCAACACTGCTCACTCCAATCCAAGACCAAGTGACCAGAAGCCACAAGCACCTATGGAGGCGATGGACGCGAGCGGCAGTCGGTTGTGCCAAATCATCCAAGGCGCCGGCCTGCGGCCCCGCACCGCGCAGCGTTTCCAGATGGTGCTGGCGACCGCAGGCATCGTAGCCCTCGCCGACGCCGGCTTCGCCTCTCGCATGGACGACATGATGGTCAACTCCATCCGCAAGTTCACCGCCGTCAAGAAGCGCGTGGACGACCTTGCCGTACTGCTCCAGCCCGCGCGCCCAGGCTCCTCATTGCCTGCCACCCTCATCGGCCTCCATGGTGACGAACTCTTTCAAGCCCTGGTGGCCCTGCAGGTGCCGAAGGTTGCGACGAAGAATGTGCACCTCGAGGCCGCGCTCGCCACGCAGCGCCTCGCCATGCAAGAAACCGTCGACCTGCACATCCACGTCTACGAGGAAATCGTCTACATAGGCCACTACAAGGCAAGCGAGGACAGAAAGACGTTGGCCTTCTTCCAGCGGCTGGAATCTTTAGATGCCATTGTTCAGAAGCACGTCGACCTGGCCACGAAAGCCGCTGCTACTTAGGCACCGTTCGGTGGGTCGGCGCCCTGAGTCGAGGAGGTGGATGTCATCGATGGATGCATCTCTTCTTGCCTCCTGTAACCAGAACTGCATCGCCTCGTGGCCTTAATGTTTTATTAGTATAGTACTCCCTCCGTTCCCAAATATAAGTCTTCCTAAAGATTCCAGCAAGTGACTACTACATACGGAGCAAAATGAGTGAATCTACACTCTAAACTATGTCTACATACATCTGTATGATGTACTCCATTTGAAATAGTATCTAAAAAGGCTTATATTTATGAACGGAGGGAGTATATGGCATTTTTATTCCAGTCGTAACGTTTTCACTGTGAGGTGGGGCCGCAGTTGAGCAAACCCACCCCACCCACCGGGCGTCGGCCGAGTTTAGAATTAGAAGAGAGAAACGAGGGAGGAGAGCTAGCTATAGCACGGACGCTGTTGTCAGATGGGACTCGTGTTTATAGAATAGGAGTACTGAGCACTCGTGCCTCTTTTTTTTTGAGGGAAAAATTAGTCGTATGTCTAGTACCACTAGTTGGGTGCGTGCGACCTATAGCTGTCATCACTTTAGGTCTCCTTTTCAAACCGCGGCTACGCTTAACAGTACATATTATTTCACGCATTTATCCTCCTATATGTACTCCTAGGCTATTTCCACGTGCTCCCATTCGCCGACATGTGGGACATAGAGCATCTGGGTCGTAGTGCATGCACGACTCGGAGCATATGCCGGGGTACTTTACATTTCAGACCTCACGAATTACATGCAAACCCCCCGCAGAAGAATAAATAAATGAATGAATTACTACATGAAACTGGATTATTTTCGTGGAAACCGGAGCACGTTCATTAAATTTTGGACATAACACGTTTATAAAAAATGACCGGACCGAAACCAGTCTAAGGGCCTCTTTGATTTTTCCCGCAAAAAAAGGGCCTCTTTGATTCGCAGGATACTGAAAACACAGGAATGGGGAAAGTATGATGGCGATGAACAGAGACGAGGAGACCTCTAACTCAGTTAGAGGTTAGAGTTAGATTCTAA
This sequence comes from Aegilops tauschii subsp. strangulata, assembly GCF_002575655.3. Taxonomy (NCBI): domain Eukaryota; kingdom Viridiplantae; phylum Streptophyta; class Magnoliopsida; order Poales; family Poaceae; genus Aegilops; species Aegilops tauschii. The sequence goes on from NC_053035.3 coordinate 482,626,699, forward strand.
CCCTCAACTAACTGTAAACCAAAGAGGTGTATGGATGGCAGGGTTAGATTGACAATAAATGCTCTATCTCAATCATTTGACTACTTTGGGCCCTATTTCCTGCTGGATTTGGAGGGTGCTTGGATACGTTTTAGTTCCATGACTAAAAGTAGTGGGACTAAAACTTGCTAGCCTCACCCATGCTTGGATCCAAATACTAAAGAGACTAAAATCAAGTTAATGAGCATTTATTATCCTCCAAACCCTCCAATCCAGAACTCGCCTGTGTTAAAGGAGAGGAGTTAAATGAGGAGAGAGAGGACTAATCCACATTTTAGTAGGGGTACCCCTGACTAAAAAAATTTAGTCTCAAGACTAGTTTTAGCCCCTCTTTAGTCAGGGGTGCTTGGAACTTTAGCCTCTTAAAGAGACTATTTTTAGTCAGACTAAAATAAGTCCCTTGGATCCAAGCACCCTCTTGGTGTGGCCGGCTCTTCTGTGGCCTCCTCCCGCTCACAATTGACATAAACGAACCATCTATACAAATCAAGCATGCAAAACATGATAATTTTTACTTTGTCCATACAAATGAGATATCCCACTTAAACATACAAGTCGTCAATCAAGCTTCACAAAATAAAAAAACACTTCATGAAACAAAGAATGAGCTAACTCATCACGGAAGTCATTCACGATAGGGAGGGAGCCCGGAGCCCCTCACGCACCGAGGGAGGAGCTCGGCATCGTCGCTCTGGAGGAAGGCTCTATAGAGCCCAAGCCCCGGGATCCCCTCCGACGCCGGCCCTTGCGAGTTGAGGTCGACACCGGCATGGGTAGCAGGGCCGCTTGCCGTCGACTGGGAACTTAATCTTTGGGCCTCTAGAAATAATGCAAGCCTGTAACTAAAATACCTAGAAAGGTGAACTGAATCTTTGGGACTCTAGAAATAATGCAAGCCTGAAACTGAAATACCTAGAAAGGTGAACTGAATCTTTGGGCCTCTAGAATTAATGCAAGCATGAAAGTGAAATACCTAGAAAGGTGAACTGAATCTTTGGGCCTCTAGAAATAATGCAAGCCTGAAACTGAAATACCTAGAAAGGTGAACTGAATCTTTGGGCATCTAGAAATAATGCAAGCCTGAAAGTGAAATACCTAGAAAGGTGAACTGAATCTTTGGGCCTCTAGAAATAATGCAAGCCTGAAACTGAAATACCTAGAAAGGTGAACTGAATCTTTGGGCCTCTAGAAATAATGCAAGCCTGAAATTGAAATACCTAGAAAGGTGAACTGAATCTTTGGGCCTCTAGAAATAATGCAAGCCTGAAATTGAAATACCTAGAAAGGTGACCTGAATCTTTGGGCCTCTAGAAAGATTTATTACCTCCTCAAGCAGCATCAAACAATTCTATGCGTGCACCACAAATCTATACCAAGTTTGATCAGGATCTACTTTTCCAAATCAGAATTAGCGCTAGAGCAAGCAAGATCAATGATATGGCCGTGAGACAGAGAAGGAACTAACAAACTCACCCCTCTCGCGACCTCCCTGGTAGATGCGCCGCCGCCGCGCACGACAGAGGGAGAAAAACGACTGGTGAAGGGGGAGCGGGGCGACCTTCGAAGGCCGGAGGGAGAGGGCGGCGGAGGCCGGAAGGAGAGGGCGGCTGGAGGAGAGAGAGGGCGAGCGGCCCTATGGGGAACAGAGAGGAGTCGTGTGAGAGGGGGGGAGCGATCTGGTGCGGGCAGGGGAATTTTTTAGTTCTCTTTTAGTGGGCCCGAGGATAACTAACCCAATTAGAACCTCTCCACCGGGCTATTTTTTTAGCTGGGTTAGAGCAAACTAGCTCAAACTAACCCCTCTTGTTTCGATAATTTGAGGCTACTTCAACCCAAACTAGCTCTAACTCAGGGATCCAAACAAAGAGGAGTGTTACTGTACATGCTACAGTGTGGACCGTAGCACATTGTTTTTATGGCCATATCACCACATTGTTTTCTACTGCTGGTTCACTGGGCTACCGTGGTTCGCACTGCTAGTTCACTGGGCTGCCGTGGTTCGCACTCCTCCGACCTGAGTAGTACTCTAGTATAGTACTAGTATATACCGCTTCATTCTTTGCTCCTTCTTACTACTCCGACATGTGGGAGAGCCAGCATCCGGGTCGACGTGTCATGCACCAGATTAGAGCGCGGAACGGAAGGGGGGCATCACCCCAGTCGGAGCGCCAGTAATTCATGACTATAGTGAGTGGTCATATCACAAGTCTTTCCAGCAGTAACGCGCCGTCAAATCGCACAGCCCCACTCGCTCACCCTCCTCGCCTCTCTGTCAAACCGCCTATCTGAAAACTGCCGCCCGTACTGCCCGGGAAAAGCCCCGCCCTCAACTTTTAACTACGCGAAAATAGTTCGAGCTTGTTCGTTCTATATAAATACAATACTTACTGTATGTTTATTCACCCGTGGGGTTGTTCAATGAATGGAGGGGCGGGGAGCACAAGTGAACAATACTGTAGTACTACTAGTAGTAAGTAGGAGTCGTACAGTAGTCACCTTAAATAGAGAGTTTATTTTCTTTAATGCCACGTACACAAATTGAAACGCTTGTTGTGGAGAGAAAAAAGATAATCACTCCACTATATATGGACGCAGGGGCCTGAGCGCTTGCTTTACTAGGGTTGCTCTCTTCATTCTCTCATCCTCTCCAGATATAAACAAGACAGCGGTAGCGACATTTTCTCTCTGCTCACCGCTGGTCACAGATCCGGCTGGATCCCTTCGGCCAGTGTGTGTAGAGGACTAAAAGGTGCATCGTTCACGTGGTCATCACCGCCGAGGGAGGAAACCCACAGCTGCCGGAGGGGCCCGATCCTCTGCCCGTGCCGTTCTCTCCGACACAGCGCCGGCTCGCGAGGTCCTCCGACCCTTCTTCCTCCCTGCCGTATTGTCCGCAGATCCGACCTGCCGCCGCCGACATCCCAGCGACCCTCAGGTATAAGTTCTTCGAAAGCGGCCTTGCTCTACTTCCCCAGCTCCCCACGTGTCTGCATGTGCATCTTTTTCTACTCCCATCAGCTCTTCCAAAGCCACCTAATTTTTTAGTATTATTAGAGGTAAAGCTACTTCATGCATTCGAATCTAGGGCTTTGTTCAAACAACGAAGAAAGGGGGGAAAGTTGTAGCATGAATCTAGGACTTGATTCAAAGAGGAAATAATATGGTGAAAGTAGTAGAGACCGGATACCCAACCGGTCTCTTGGTTGAAAAGGGAAATAATGGGAAAATGCAGTACAAACTGGATAAGGAACAGATCTATTATTGGTTGAAAAAAGGATAGAAAGTGGCGGCTGGTGGACAAGTCAAGAGAGTATGTCCAGGATTAGATTTGCTGCCATCACATAGTAAAAGGTCTCCAGGATTAGATTTGCTGCCCTCACATAGTAAAAGGTCTCAGGATTAGATTTGCTGCCCTCACATAGTAAAAGGTCTCAGGATTAGATTTGCTGCCCTCACATAGTAAAAGGTCTCCAGGATTAGATTTGCTGCCCTCACATAGTAAAAGGTCTCCAGGATTAGATTTGCTGCCCTCACATAGTAAAAGGTCTCCAGGATTAGATTTGCTGCCCTCACATAGTACAAGGTCTCCAGGATTAGGTTTGCTGCCCTCACATAGCATGAACAAACTCGGCATCACCACTTTATGCCTCCTTGTAGGTACATTGTGCTGATGCGTCCACTGTCGCATGTCCTTATACCAACCTTTTGCTGTTGTTAATGTAAGGGCGCATGTAAAATGAAGCGATCACACTGTTACCTTAGGGACATGTCTAACCAGTGTTATTGTTAATCTAATGCCTCCAGTGATAAGATGCAATTAACTGTGTTACAAATGGCACTCCTGTTGTTTTCCCCAGTATGATAAGTAAGTTGCTCCTTTACGCTACTGAGTGTCCTGGTGTCCCCATGGTCCCATGCCCTTAAACCAACTCTTTAGCTGCTGTTGATTTACTGTGTCTGGTAAACAAGCAATGCCACCATTAAAGTAATCCCATATTTGAGGAATCTCATTGTTGATCGTAATGCTTCTGGTAACATGAAGCATTGCCGACGTTTTAAATTTTCTACTGTCCTTGCGTGATTGCCAGGAACATAATTAAGATGCTTCTTTTCATTTTGTATATGTTTCGTATATTCTTATTGACCAGCAACTGTTTACTTTCTATCTTTTTGTGCAGATAGGGATATCCATTTCACCTTGTTGCTATTGTGACCTTTTGGTGAACTGCACAAAACACTTTTTTGGAATGAGTGTCTTGTGCAGTTCAACTAAAATGTTACATGGGCAACATCTCTCAATTTTGGTGGCACTGCACAAAATGGTGATTGGAGTTTTCAAAATCTCCATCAAATTCTGCTGGTAATCTCGTGCAACATTTTATTAGCCTTTGCAAGATGAGCCGTAGCTGAATGATGCAATCTTTGCTTCATTTCAGGCGAACTGCAGAAAAAGTGGCATGAATTGAATCATCGGGTGGAGCTACAGGTTGACTTCCACTAGTGCCACTATTATAGTAATCATGCTCTTTATTATCTGCGCTGTGCAAACAGGAATACTCAACTACAGATGTTGTGACGGTCAAGAGCATTCGCCAAGTTCTTCGATTGTATGACATGGCTAGCCAAGATGGATTTAATCCCGATATTCACTTTATCAAAAGGCTCTAATGGGTTGGTTCTGAATCTTGCAAGATGGGAATCAGTGAGATGTGTAGGCATCTTTGTTGTACTTATTATTTGAATCTTATTTGTTGGTTCTGAATCTTGCAAGCTAGGAATCAATGATATGTGTAGGCATCTTTGTTGTACTTATTTTTTGGATCTTATTTGTTGGTTCTGAATCTTGCAAGCTGGGAATCAATGAGATGTGTAGGCATCTTTGTTGTACTTATTATTTGGATCTTATTTGTTGGTTCTGAATCTTGCAAGCTGGGAAACACGGCATGATGATGCAGAGGACAACAACCATAACAAACAGTTCAAACTTGGTAGTATTATCTTTGTGAAAGTGCGACAAATGCGCTGATCGTGAGCGTCCTGAGAATAATAATTCTAATTGTTGTGCATGTTGATCCTGTGGCACTGATAGAACGAGCGAATGCATTGCTTGTTTTAAGTATAAATTTCTGTTAAAGCTAATTAAATTTAAGTAAAGTGACCACTGACTCCTGTTATTACAGTACCAATACAGACCCGCTCGTGAACCGACGTGTCGCCGAGGGTGCATCTTCTGCCGGGCGTGCAGCGGACAAGGGAGGGGTAGTAACTGTTGTCGCCTATACACACTCAGCTTACTGTTGAATCCAGTTCCCCAAGAGCTGAAAAATGAACTGCTGCCGCCGCCTACACACTCGTTCACTCGAAGAGACTCCAATGGCGATCCGAGGGGTGAGCCTGCTAGATATGGACTTAAGCAAGGAGTTCCCCTTTGAGTTCGCCGTTCAGTCCTATGGCCGCACCAAGTTGAATGTGATGTACACCAACGATACAGACTCGGTGAAGCTCTGCCTCGCCTCAGTCCTATGGCTGCACCAGGTTCTGGAGCATTCGCCCGTTTCATCGGCAGCGCCGACTGCACCTTCGCTATGGTGGAGAGAAGGAAGAACGCGACAATTCGGCCATCTGGTGCAACAAGCTTGTCGACATCCAGAAGCAATACAAGATCATCAGCAACGGGCAGGAGAAGGACTCCGTGGTTGACCTCGCTGAGACCATCATCGACCCCTGATACGCCAACATGAAAGAAGACGACCTAAACACGTGGGAGGTACCTCTGAATCTAGCCTACATAACCTACGCGGCCAAGGACGCATACGCATGCTACGACATGTACAGGCAGATCTTTGACATGAGGGCGTGTCTGCTTCCCGTAACCGACAAGTACACGGACAGCCGCAGCGTCATGATCAAGCGTGCCAGGAAGGTCTAGATGTTGTACTTTATCTGTTTATAAGCACCTTTATCATCTGAGTGTTTCATGCATTAGCCTATGTGTCGTAATTATCTGTTTTGTCCGAAATATTTCTTTTAAGAACCCCTTAACCTGATTACTTTTTTTAGTGGCTATTTGCTTATGTATGTAAACTAGTTCACTTGTTCGTAAAAAAAACTAGTTCACTCGGCTGCCGTGCTTTGAATCTCCTTCCTCCCAACATATTCCCCTCCTCAGGTGGACCTAGTAGGTCTCTGAATTTTCTCCCACTTTCTTTTTCGATGTAAACTGAGTTTTCTCCCAGTACTTTCCCCTAGAACCAACTCAACTGTCCCACATCTAGCCTAAAAAATAATAATACCCCACGTACTATTAACTCATCAAATTAAAATGATATTTTATTTCGTAAGTTGAAAGTTCTTACAAAATAATAATAATAATTGTTTATATATAACTTGGCAAGTTAACTCCTAGTGATTGCGTACATAAGCTTGCAAAGATTTTACTGACGTGCAATGATGTGTTTATGTTTTTATAACATTTCTCAGTCTAGCCCAACATGATATTTTCACCCAGCCCAGCAAGTCCGCGGATTTCGAGAAAAATGCAAATGGGATTTAAACGGGCTGCATAGATGCTACATCATTGTTTCACCCAGCCCACCAAATGGACTAAAAAAACAAATGGGATGGCTGACATGTGGGCCAGTAGGTCGAAGCCTAAGAAGGCGTTGGATTTACATCCAACGGCCGGCATCTTCAATCTCTCGTCTTCTTCCCCCAGCGCTGCTGGAACCGCCTGCTCCAGCCTTCGGCGTCCAGCGGCGTTGTTTTGCGCTCCTCAGCGAAACGCTACCCCGCCGACGGCCAGGCCATCCCTCCACTCCGCACCTCCTGTTATTCTCTGCCGAGTGTAGGCCCACCCCGCACCCGAACCAGTCAAGTTTCCCACTCCTCTCCGTCTGCGACTCCACTGCCGCGTCTTCCCCATCTCCGGGTCGTTCCAGTTTGGGGCCTCGCCGTCGTCCACCGCCTCGGTGCGCTCGGCACGACGTGGTCAACATACGAGAGTCATCGGAAGAGGACTGTACGTGGAGTGCCTGACGGCTGGGACCCACGAGGTCCATGGTCGCACGCAAGGAAAGTTCCTCCTTATTACGCACTGTACGTGCACTGTACGTGGGAAGGGCTTCTGTATTTCGCGAAAAAAACGTTCCCCCCGCTGATAGGTCGGACCCACCAGCTATATCTTCGCACGCAAGGAACTGCCTCCTTATTACGCACCAAAAAATGAATACCCCTGCTAGCTGGGACCCACCATAGTGGGTGGCTGACTTGTGGGCCTACTAAGTTGACGAGGACGGAGGGCTTTGCCAACTTAGTCAATATGAACGATTCTAGCTCCAGTGACCGTACGATGTCCATCCAACGGCCATAGTGCTTCTTCAACCTCTGGTCTTCTTGCTCCAGCCGCCCAAAGCAGCGCCGGTCGTGCCGCGTGCTCCTGCCTCTCGTGGCCGGCTGTGATGTCGCGGAGGCCTCACCGCCCCCTACTACTCCCACAGCTGGCCCAGGGTATCCCTCTACTCACCCACACCCCCTGTTATTCCGCGGCGACGGCAGCCTCACGCCGCAGCCGAACCAGTGAACCCTCGTACTCCTCTCCGCGTGGGGCATCCACTGCCGCGTCTTCCCCGGCTCCGCGTCGTCCCCTTCCTAGGCCTCGCCATCGTCCACCGCCTTGGTGCTCTCGGCGCGGCGTGGTCAATGTGGTCAAAGACCGACTTCCATCGGAAGAGTACTGTACGTGGAGAGGATAACAGCTGGGTCCACGGCCACAGCCCAGTTTTCTTGTGATTTGCCAAGTAAGTCGCTTTGTCAGGCCTGTTGGGCTGCAAATCTTTCAAGACGGGGAGAGCTTCATTCGGCTGGCCGAGAAAATGGCCTATCAGTAATGAGAAATGGGTTGTACATTTTTAAAACACATCAAACCGGCAATTAGTTTCAAATATCTTTTTTTTCATTTCGAGATTTAAAATTACATTAATTTTTATGCGTGGAGAATTTGTTGGATTTTATATTGATATACATTTATTTTTAAAATCGGTTTGAATGTGAGTCGAAATTTCGGGATTAAAAACAGTTCGAACCGCACCAAAATATGCAAAATTTCGTATAATTTTTTAACCGTGGCCACAATATGGGCTGTAATGCTAACAAAAGAATATGGGCTCCAAAAAAACCTTAATAATTAGCAAATGGGCTGTAAATTATTAGAAATAATGGCAGATGGGTTGTATGCTGTTTTCCACAGATTTGAGGCTTTCCTAAAAAAAGGTTGACGCACAAGCAGTGACTGTTGGATGTCCATCGAACGGCCGCCGTGCTTCTTCACTCTCTGCTCTTCCTGCTCCAGCCGCTCAAACAAGCGCCGGCGGGACTGCCTGCTCCCTCCTCCCCGCGGCCGGCTCTGCTGCCGCGCAGGCCTCACCGCCCCACCGTACTCCCATCGCTGGCCTAGCCATCCCTCTACTCACCCACACCTGCTGTTATTCTCCGGCGACGGCAGACGAACCAGTAAACCCTCGTACAGTCGTACTCCCCTCCGCGTGGGAAACAACTGCCGAGTCTTCCCTGCCTCCGTGTCGTTCCCTTCCTAGGCCTCGCCGTCGTCCACCGCCCTGGTGCTCTCGGTGCGGCCTGGTCAACGTGGTCAACGACCGACATGCATCTGAAGTGGACTGTTCGTGGAGAGGCCGACAGCTGGGTCCACGGCCGCACGCAAGGAAATGCCTCCTTATTACGCGCAAAATAATGATTCCTCCACCTGACATCAGGGACCCACCGAAAGGGCCTCTGTATTTCGCGAAAAAAACGTTACCGTCGCTGACAGCTCGGACCCACCAGCTATATCTTCGCACGCAAGGAAGTGCCTCCTTATTACGCACAAAAAATGAATACTCCCCCTGCTAGCTGGGACCCACCATGGTGGGAGGCTGACTTGTGGGCCTACTAAGTTGACTGGGACGGGGGCCTTTGTCAACTTTAGTCAATATGAACGATTCTAGCTCCAGTGACCGTACGATGTCTATCCAACGACCGTAGTGCTTCTTCAACCTCTGGTCTTCTTGCTCCAGCTGCCCAAAGCAGCGCCGGTCGTGCCGCATGCTCCTGCCTCCCGTGGTCGGCTCTGCTGACGCTGAGACCTCACCGCCCCTACTATTCCCACCGCTGGCCAGGCCCTGCGGCGACGGCAGCCTCACACCGCAACCGAACCAGTGAACCCTCGTACTCCTCTCCGCGCGGGCTTCCACTGCCGCGTCTTCTCCATCTCCGTGTCGTCCCCTTCCTAGGCCTCGCCGTCATCCACCGCCGTGGTGCTCTCCGCGTGGCGTGGTCAACGTGGTCAAGGAACGACTTCCATCGGAAGAGTACTGTACGTGGAGAGGCTGACAGCTGGGTCCGAGGCCACAGCCCAGTTTTTTTGTGATTTGCCAAGTAAGTCGCTTTGTCAGGCCTGTTGGGCTGCAAATCTTTCAAGACGAGGAGAGCTTTCATTCGGCTGGCCGAGAAAATGGCCCATCAGTAATGAGAAATGGGATGTACATTTTTAAAACACATATTAGTTTCAAATATCTTTTTTTCATTTCAAGATTTTAAATTACATTAATTTTTATGCGTGGAGAATTTGTTTGATTTTATATTGATATACATTTATTTTTAAAATCAGTTTGAATGTGAGTCGAAATTTCGGGATTAAAAACAGTTCGGACCGCACCGAAATATGCAAAATTTATATAATTTTTTAACCGTGGCCACAATATGGGCTGTAATGCTAACAAAAGAATATGGGCTCCAAAAAAATCCTTAATAATTAGCAAATGGGCTGTAAATTATTAGAAATAATGGCAGATGGGCTGTATGCTATTTTCCACAGATTTGAGACTTTCCTAAAAAAAGGTTGACACACAAGCAGTGACTGTTGGATGGCCATCCAACGGCCGTCGTGCTTCTTCAATCTCTGCTCTTCCTGCTCCAGCCGCTCAAACAAGCACCGGCGGGACTGCCTGCTCCCTCCTCCCCGCGGCCGGCTCTGCTGCCGCGCAGGCCTCACCGCCCCACCGTACTCCCATCGCTGGCCTAGCCATCCCTCTACTCACCCACACCTGATGTTATTCTCCGGTGACGGCAGACGAACCAGTAAACCCTCGTACAGTCGTACTCCCCTCCGCGTGAGAAACAACTGCCGAGTCTTCCCTGCCTCCGTGTCGTTCCCTTCCTAGGCCTCGCCGTCGTGCACCGCCCTGTGTTGGTAATCGTAGCATAATTTTAAAATTTTCCTACGCTCACCAAGATGCATCTATGGAGTATACTAGCAACGAGGGGAAAGGAGTGCATCTACATACCCTTGTAGATCGCGAGCGGAAGCGTTCCAATGAACGTGGATGACGGAGTCGTACTCGCCGTGATTCAAATCACCGATGACCGAGTGCCGAACGGACGGCACCTCCGCGTTCAACACACGTACGGTGCAGCGACGTCTCCTCCTTCTTGATCCAGCAAGGGGGAAGGAGAGTTTGATGGAGATCCAGCAGCACGACGGCGTGGTGGTGGATGTAGCGGGATGCCGGCAGGGCTTCGCCGAGCTTCTATGAGAGAGAGAGGTGTAGCAGGGGAGGAGGGAGGCGCCCAAGGCTGTGATGTTGCTGCCCTCCTTCCCCCCCCCCCTTTATATAGGCCCCTTGGGAGGGGGGCGCCGGCCAAACCCCATCTAGATGGGGGGCGGCGGCCAAGGGGGGTGCCTTGCCCCCCAAGGCAAGTGGGAAGCCCCCCCCCCCACCCTAGGGTTTCCAACCCTAGGCGCAGGGGGGAGGCCCATGGGGGGGCCGCCCAGCCCACTAGGGGCTGGTTCCCTTCCCACTTCAGCCCACGGGGCCCTCCGGGATAGGTGGCCCCACCCGGTGGACCCCCGGGACCCTTCCGGTGGTCCCGGTACAATACCGGTAACCCCCGAAACTTTCCCGGTGGCCGAAACTTGACTTCCTATATATAATTCTTCACCTCCGGACCATTCCGGAACTCCTCGTGACATCCGGATCTCATCCGGGACTCCGAACAACTTTCGGGTATCCGCATACACATATCTCTACAACCCTAGCGTCACTGAACCTTAAGTGTGTAGACCCTACGGGTTCGGGAGACATGCAGACATGACCGAGACGCCTCTCCGGTCAATAACCAATAGCGGGATCTGGATACCCATGTTGGTTCCCACATGTTCCACGATGATCTCATCGGATGAACCACGATGTCGAGGATTCAATCAATCCCGTATACAATTCCCTTTGTCAATCGGTATGTTACTTGCCCGAGATTCGATCGTCGGTATCCCAATACCTTGTTCAATCTCGTTACCGGCAAGTCTCTTTACTCGTACCGCAATGCATGATCCCGTGACTAACGCCTTAGTCACATTGAGCTCATTATGATGATGCATTACCGAGTGGGCCCAGAGATACCTCTCCGTCACACGGAGTGACAAATCCCAGTCTCGATCCGTGCCAACCCAATAGACACTTTCGGAGATACCCGTAGTGCACCTTTATAGTCACCCAGTTACGTTGGTGCACCCAAAGCACTCCTACGGTATCCGGGAGTTGCACGATCTCATGGTCTAAGGAAAAGATACTTGACATTGGAAAAGCTCTAGCAAACGAAACTACACGATCTTTTATGCTATGCTTAGGATTGGGTCTTTGTCCATCACATCATTCTCCTAATGATGTGATCCCGTTATCAACGACATCCAATGTCCATAGTCAGGAAACCATGACTATCTGTTGATCAACGAGCTAGTCAACTAGAGGCTTACTAGGGACACGTTGTGGTCTATGTATTCACACATGTATTACGATTTCCGGACAATACAATTATAGCATGAACAATAGACAATTACCATGAACAAAGAAATATGATAATAACCATTTATTATTGCCTCTAGGGCATATTTCCAACAGTCTCCCACTTGCACTAGAGTCAATAATCTAGTTACATTGTGATGAATCGAACACCCATTGCGTCCTGGTGTTGATCATGTTTTGCTCTAGGGAGAGGTTTAGTCAACGGATCTGCTACATTCAGGTCCGTATGTACTTTACAAATATCTATGTCTCCATTTTGAACACTTTCACGAATGGAGTTGAAGGGACGCTTGATATGCCTGGTCTTCCTGTGAAATCTGGGCTCCTTCGCAAGGGCAATAGCTCCAGTGTTGTCACAGAAGAGAGTCATCGGGCCCGACGCATTGGGAATCACCCCTAGGTCGGTAATGAACTCCTTCATCCAGACTGCTTCCTGTGCTGCCTCCGAGGCTGCCATGTACTCCGCTTCACATGTAGATCCCGCCACGACGCTTTGCTTGCAACTGCACCAGCTTACTGCTCCTCCATTCAAAATATACACGTATCCGGTTTGTGACTTCGAGTCATCCAGATCTGTGTCGAAGCTAGCGTCGACGTAACCCTTTACGACGAGCTCTTCGTCACCTCCATAAATGAGAAACATATCCTTAGTCCTTTTCAGGTACTTCAGGATATTCTTGACCGTTGTCCAGTGTTCCATGCCAGGATTACTTTGGTACCTTCCTACCAAACTTACGGCAAGGTTTACATCAGGTGTGGTACATAGCATGGCATACATAATAGACCCTATGGCCGAGGCATAGGGGATGACACTCATCTTTTCTCTATCTTCTGCCGTGGTCGGGCATTGAGCCGTGCTCAATTGCACACCTTGCAATACAGGCAAGAACCCCTTCTTGGACTGATCCATTTTGAACTTCTTCAATATCTTGTCAAGGTATGTACTCTGTGAAAGACCAATGAGGCGTCTTGACTATCTCTATAGATCTTGATGCCTAATATATAAGCAGCTTCTCCAAGGTCCTTCATTGAAAAACACTTATTCAAATAGGCCTTTATACTTTCCAAGAATTCTATATCATTTCCCATCAATAGTATGTCATCCACATATAATATGAGAAATGCTACAGAGCTCCCACTCACTTTCTTGTAAACACAGGCTTCTCCATAAGTCTGTGTAAACCCAAACGCTTTGATCATCTCATCAAAGCGAATGTTCCAACTCCGAGATGCTTGCACCAGCCCATAAATTGAGCGCTGGAGCTTGCATACTTTGTTAGCATTCTTAGGATCGACAAAACCTTCCGGCTGCATCATATACAACTCTTCCTTAAGGAAGCCATTAAGGAATGCCATTTTGACGTCCATCTGCCATATCTCATAATCATAGTATGCGGCAATTGCTAACATGATTCGGACGGACTTCAGCTTCGCTACGGGTGAGAAAGTCTCATCGTAGTCAACCCCTTGAACTTGTCGATAACCCTTAGCGACAAGTCGAGCCTTATAAATGGTCACATTACCATCCGCGTCTGTCTTCTTCTTAAAGATCCATTTGTTTTCTATGGCTCGCCGATCATCGGGCAAGTCAGTCAAAGTCCATACTTCATTTTCATACATGGATCCTATCTCGGATTTCATGGCTTCTAGCCATTTGTCAGAATCCGGGCCCGCCATCGCTTCTTCATAGTTCGAAGGTTCACCGTTGTCTAACAACATGATTTCCAGGACAGGGTTGCCGTACCACTCTGGTGCGGAACGTGTCCTTGTGGACCTACGAAGTTTAGTAGTAACCTTATCCGAAGCTTCATGATCATCATCATTAACTTCCTCCCCAGTCGGTGTAGGCACCACAGGAACATTTTCCCGCGCTGCGCTACTTTCCGGTTCGGAAGGGGTGACTATCACCTCATCAAGTTCCACTTTCCTCCCACTCAATTCTTTCGAGAGAAACTCCTTCTCCAGAAAGGACCCGTTCTTGGCAACGAAGATCTTGCCCTCGGATCTGAGGTAGAAGGTATACCCAATAGTTTCCTTAGGGTATCCTATGAAGACGCATTTTTCCGACTTGGGTTCGAGCTTTTCAGGTTGAAGTTTCTTGACATAAGCATCGCATCCCCAAACTTTTAGAAACGACAGCTTAGGTTTCTTCCCAAACCATAATTCATACAGTGTCGTCTCAATGGATTTCGACGGAGCCCTATTTAAAGTGAATGCGGCAGTCTCTAAAGCATAGCCCCAAAATGAGAGCGGTAAATCGGTAAGAGACATCATAGATCGCACCATATCCAATAGAGTGCGATTACGACGTTCGGACACACCGTTTCGCTGAGGTGTTCCAGGCGGCGTGAGTTGTGAAACTATTCCACATTTCCTTAAGTGTGCACCAAATTCGTGACTTAAATATTCTCCACCACGATCTGATCATAAGAATTTTATTCTCCTGTCACGTTGATTCTCAACCTCACTCTGAAATTCCTTGAACTTTTCAAAGGTTTCAGACTTGTGTTTCATTAGGTAGATATACCCATATCTACTTAAGTCATCAGTGAGAGTGAGAACATAACGATATCCTCCGCGAGCCTCAACACTCATTGGACAGCACACATCGGTATGTATGATTTCCAATAAGTTGGTTGCTCGCTCCATTGTTCCGGAGAATGGAGTCTTGGTCATCTTACCCATGAGGCATGGTTCGCACGTGTCAAATTATTCGTAATCAAGAGACTCCAAAAGTCCATCTGCATGGAGCTTCTTCATGCGCTTGACACCAATGTGACCAAGGCGGCAGTGCCACAAGTATGTGGGACTGTCGTTATCAACTTTACATCTTTTGGTATTCACACTATGAACATGTGTAACATCACGTTCGAGATTCATCAAAAATAAACCATTGACCAGCGGGGCATGACCATAAAACATATCTCTCAAATAAAAAGAACAACCATTATTCTCGGATTTAAATGAGTAGCCATCTCGAATTAAACGAGATCCAAATACAATGTTCCTGCTCAAAGCTGGCACTAAATAACAATTATTGAGGTTTAAAACTAATCCCGTGGGTAGATGCAGAGGTAGCGTGCCGACGGCGATCACATCGACCTTGGAACCATTCCCGACGCGCATCGTCACCTCGTGCTTCGCCAGTCTCCGTTTATTCCGTAGTTCCTGTTTTGAGTTACAAATATGAGCAACCGCACCGGTATCAAATACCCAGGAGCTACTACGAGTACTGGTAAGGTACACATCAATTACATGTATATCACATATACCTTTGGTGTTGCCGGCCTTCTTGTCCGCTAAGTATTTGGGGCAGTTCCGCTTCCAGTGACCACTTCCCTTGCAATAAAAGCACTTAGTTTCAGGCTTGGGTCCATTCTTTGACTTCTTCCCAGTAACTGGTTTACCGGGCGCGGCAACTCCCTTGCTGTCCTTCTTGAAGTTCTTCTTACCCTTGCCCTTCTTGAACTTAGTGGTTTATTCACCATCAACACTTGATGTTCTTTTCTGATTTCCACCTCCGCTGATTTCGGCATCGAATATACCTCAGGAATGGTCTTTTCCATCCCCTGCATATTGTAGTTCATCACAAAGCTCTTGAAGCTTGGTGGAAGCGACTGAAGGATTCTGTCAATGACCGCGTCATCCGGGAGATTAACTCCCAGCTGAGTCAAGCGGTTGTGCAACCCAGACATTCTGAGTATGTGCTCACTTACAGAACTATTTTCCTCCATTTTAGAGCTGAAGAACTTGTCGAAGACTTCATATCTCTCGACTCGGGCATGAGCTTGGAAAACCAATTTCAGCTCCTCGAACATCTCATATGCTCCATG
This sequence comes from Aegilops tauschii subsp. strangulata, assembly GCF_002575655.3. Lineage (NCBI taxonomy): Eukaryota > Viridiplantae > Streptophyta > Magnoliopsida > Poales > Poaceae > Aegilops > Aegilops tauschii. The sequence continues at coordinate 482,642,423 of NC_053035.3, forward strand.
TTTCTCAAAACGCTTTTGGAGACCCGGTTCTAAGCTGTAAAGCATGCCGCACTGAACGAGGGAGTAATCATCAGCACGTGATTGCCAAGCGTTCATAACGTCTCGGTTCTCAGGGATTGGTGCTTCACCTAGCGGTGCTTCTAAGACATAATCTTTCTTGGCTACTATGAGGATGATCCTCAGGTTCCGGAACCAGTCCGTATAGTTGCTGCCATCATCTTTCAGCTTGGTTTTCTCTAGGAACGCATTGAAATTGAGGACAACATTGGCCATTTGATCTACAAGACATAGTGTAAAGATTTTAGACTAAGTTCATGATAATTAAGTTCATCTAATCAAATTATTTAATGAACTCCCACTCAGATAGACATCCCTCTAGTCATCTAAGTGAAACATGATCCGAGTTAACTAGGCCGTGTCCGATCATCACGTGAGACGGACTAGTCAAGATCGGTGAACATCTCCATGTTGATCGTATCTTCTATACGACTCATGCTTGACCTTTCGGTCCTCCGTGTTCCGAGGCCATGTCTGTACATGCTAGGCTCGTCAAGTCAACCTAAGTGTATTGCATGTGTTCCGAGGCCATGTCTGTACATGCTAGGCTCGTCAACACCCGTTGTATTCGAACGTTAGAATCTATCACACCCGATCATCACGTGGTGCTTCGAAACAACGAACCTTCGCAACGGTGCATAGTTAGGGGGAACACTTTTCTTGAAATTATCATAAGGGATCATCTTACTTACTACCGTCGTTCTAAGCAAATAAGATGCAAAAACATGATAAACATCACATGCAATCAAATAGTGACATGATATGGCCAATATCATTATGCTCCTTTGATCTCCATCTTCGGGGCACCATGATCATCTTCGTCACCGGCATGACACCATGATCTCCATCATTGTGTCTTCATGAAGTCGTCACGCCAACGATTACTTCTACTTCTATGGCTAATGCGTTTAGCAACAAAGTAAAGTAATTTACATGGCGTTATTCAATGACACGCAGGTCATACAAAATAATAAAGACAACTCCTATGGCTCCTGCCGGTTGTCATACTCATCGACATGCAAGTCGTGATTCCTATTACAAGAATATGATCAATCTCATACATCACATATATCATTCATCACATCTTCTGGCCATATCACATCACATAGCACTTGCTGCAAAAACAAGTTAGACGTCCTCTAATTGTTGTTGCAAGTTTTTACGTGGTTTGTAGGTTTCTAGCAAGAACGTTTCTTACCTACGTATGACCACAACGTGATTTGCCAATTTCTATTTACCCTTCATAAGGACCCTTTTCATCGAATCCGTTCCGACTAAAGTAGGAGAGACAGACACCCGCTAGCCACCTTATGCAACTAGTGCATGTCAGTCGGTGGAACCTGTCTCACGTAAGCGTACGTGTAAGGTCGGTCCGGGCCGCTTCATCCTACAATACCGCCGAAACAAGATACGACTAGTAGCGGCAAGAAGAATTGGCAACATCAACGCCCACAACTGCTTTGTGTTCTACTCGTGCATAGTAACTACGCATAGGCCTGGCTCTGATGCCACTATTGGTAATCGTAGCATAATTTTAAAATTTTCCTACGCTCACCAAGATGCATCTATGGAGTATACTAGCAACGAGGGGAAAGGAGTGCATCTACATACCCTTGTAGATCGCGAGCGGAAGCGTTCCAATGAACGTGGATGACGGAGTCGTACTCGCCGTGATTCAAATCACCGATGACCGAGTGCCGAACGGACGGCACCTCCGCGTTCAACACACGTACGGTGCAGCGACGTATCCTCCTTCTTGATCCAGCAAGGGGGAAGGAGAGGTTGATGGAGATCCAGCAGCACGACGGCGTGGTGGTGGATGTAGCGGGATGCCGGCAGGGCTTCGCCGAGCTTCTATGAGAGAGAGAGGTGTAGCAGGGGAGGAGGGAGGCGCCCAAGGCTGTGATGTTGCTGCCCTCCTTCCCCCCCCCCTTTATATAGGCCCCTTGGGAGGGGGGCGCCGGCCAAACCCCATCTAGATGGGGGGCGGCGGCCAAGGGGGGTGCCTTGCCCCCCAAGGCAAGTGGGAAGCCCCCCCCCCCCACCCTAGGGTTTCCAACCCTAGGCGCAGGGGGGAGGCCCATGGGGGGGCCGCCCAGCCCACTAGGGGCTGGTTCCCTTCCCACTTCAGCCCACGGGGCCCTCCGGGATAGGTGGCCCCACCCGGTGGACCCCCGGGACCCTTCCGGTGGTCCCGGTACAATACCGGTAACCCCCGAAACTTTCCCGGTGGCCGAAACTTGACTTCCTATATATAATTCTTCACCTCCGGACCATTCCGGAACTCCTCGTGACATCCGGATCTCATCCGGGACTCCGAACAACTTTCGGGTATCCGCATACACATATCTCTACAACCCTAGCGTCACCGAACCTTAAGTGTGTAGACCCTACGGGTTCGGGAGACATGCATACATGACTGAGACGCCTCTCCGGTCAATAACCAACAGCGGGATCTGGATACCCATGTTGGTTCCCACATGTTCCACGATGATCTCATCGGATGAACCATGATGTCGAGGATTCAATCAATCCCGTATACAATTCCCTTTGTCAATCGGTATGTTACTTGCCCGAGATTCGATCGTCGGTATCCCAATACCTTGTTCAATCTCGTTACCGTCAAGTCTCTTTACTCGTACTGCAATGCATGATCCCGTGACTAACGCCTTAGTCACATTGAGCTCATTATGATGATGCATTACCGAGTGGGCCCAGAGATACCTCTCTGTCATACGGAGTGACAAATCCCAGTCTCGATACGTGCCAACCCAACAGACACTTTCGGAGATACCCGTAGTGCACCTTTATAGTCACCCAGTTACGTTGTGACGTTTGGTGCACCCAAAGCACTCCTACGGTATCCGGGAGTTGCACGATCTCATGGTCTAAGGAAAAGATACTTGACATTGGAAAAGCTCTAGCAAACGAAACTACACGATCTTTTATGCTATGCTTAGGATTGGGTCTTTGTCCATCACATCATTCTCCTAATGATGTGATCCCGTTATCAACGACATCCAATGTCCATAGTCAGGAAACCATGACTATCTGTTGATCAACGAGCTAGTCAACTAGAGGCTTACTAGGGACACGTTGTGGTCTATGTATTCACACATGTATTACGATTTCCGGACAATACAATTATAGCATGAACAATAGACAATTACCATGAACAAAGAAATATAATAATAACCATTTATTATTGCCTCTAGGGCATATTTCCAACACCCTGGTGCTCCCGGCACGGCCTGGTCAACGTGGTCAACGACCGACATGCATCTGAAGTGGACTGTTCGTGGAGAGGCCGACAGCTGGGTCCACGGCCGCACGCAAGGAAATGCCTCCTTATTACGCGCAAAATAATGATTCCTCCACCTAACATCAGGGACCCACCGAAAGGGCCTCTGTATTTCGTGAAAAAAAAAGTTACCGCCGCTGACAGCTCGGACCCACCAGCTATATCTTCACACGCAAGGAAGTGCCTCCTTATTACGCACAAAAAAATGAATACTCCCCATGCTAGCTGGGACCCACCATGGTGGGAGGCTGACTTGTGGGCCTACTAAGTTGACTGGGATGGGGGCCTTTGTCAACTTTAGTCAATATGAACGATTTTAGCTCCAGTGACCGTACGATGTCCATCCAACGGCCGTAGTGCTCCTTCAACCTCTGGTCTTCTTGCTCCAGGCGCCCAAAGCAGCGCCGGTTGTGCCGCATGCTCCTGCCTCCCGTGGCCGGCTGTGCTGCCGCGGAGGCCTCACCGCCCCCTACTATTCCCACCGCTGGCCAGGCCCTGTGGCGACGGCAGCCTCACACCGCAGCCGAACCAGTGAACCCTCGTACTCCTCTCCGCGCAGGCTTCCACTGCCGCGTCTTCCCCGGCTCCGCGTCGTCCCCTTCCTAGGCCTCGCCGTCGTCCACCGCCCTGGTGCTCTCGGTGCGGCGTGGTCAACGTGGTCAAGGAACGATTTCCATCGGACGTGGACTGTACGTGGAGAGGCTGACAGCTGGGTGCATGGCCACAACCCAGTTTTTTTGTGCTTTGCCAAGTAAGTCGCTTTGTCAGGCCTGTTGGGCTGCAAATCTTTCAAGACGAGAAAAGCTTTCATTCGGCTGGCCAAGAAAATGGCCCATCAGTAATGAGAAATAGGCTGTACATTTTTAAAACACATCAAACCGGCATTTAGTTTCAAATATCTTTTTTTTTCATTTCGAGATTTTAAATTACATTAATTTTTATGCATGGAGAATTTGTTTGATTTTATATTGATATACATTTATTTTTAAAATCAGTTTGAATGTGAGTCGAAATTTCGGGATTAAAAACAGTTCGGACCGCACCGAAATATGCAAAATTTCGTATAATTTTTTAACCGTGGCCACAATATGGGCTGTAATGTTAACAAAAGAATATGGGCTCCAAAAAAATCCTTAATAATTAGCAAATGGGCTGTAAATTATTAGAAATAATGGCAGATGGGCTGTATGCTATTTTCCACAGATTTGAGACTTTCCTAAAAAAAGGTTGACACACAAGCAGTGACTGTTGGATGGCCATCCAACGGCCGTCGTGCTTCTTCAATCTCTGCTCTTACTGCTCCAGCCGCTCAAACAAGCGCCGGCGGGACTGCCTGCACCCTCCTCCCCGCGGCCGGCTCTGCTGCCGCGCAGGCCTCACCGCCCCACCGTACTCCCATCGCTGGCCTAGCCATCCCTCTTCTCACCCACACCTGCTGTTATTCTCTGGCGACGGCAGACGAACCAGTAAACCCTCGTACAGTCGTACTCCCCTCCGCGTGGGAAACAACTGTCGAGTCTTCCCTGCCTCCGTGTCGTTCCCTTCCTAGGCCTCGCCGTCGTCCAGCGCCCTGGTGCTCTCGGCGCGGCCTGGTCAACGACCGACATGCATCTGAAGTGGACTGTACGTGGAGAGACCGACAGCTGGGTCCACGGCCGCACGCAAGGAAATGCCTCCTTATTACGCGCAAAATAATGATTCCTCCACCTGACATCAGGGACCCACCGAAAGGGCCTCTGTATTTCGCGAAAAAAACGTTACCGCCGCTGACAGCTCGGACACACCAGCTATATCTTCGCACGCAAGGAAGTGCCTCCTTATTACGCACAAAAAAATGAATACTCCCCCTGCTAGCTGGGACCCACCATGGTGGGAGGCTGACTTGTGGGCCTACTAAGTTGACTGGGACAGGGCCTTTGTCAACTTTAGTCAATATGAACGATTCTAGCTCCAGTGACCGTACGATGTCCATCCAACGGCCGTAGTGCTTCTTCAACCTCTGGTCTTCTTGCTCCAGCCGCCCAAAGCAGCGCCGGTCGTGCCGCATGCTCCTGCCTCCCGTGGCCGGCTGTGCTGCCGCGGAGGCCTCATCGCCCCTACTATTCCCACCGCTGGCCAGGCCCTGCGGCGACGGCAGCCTCAGACCGCAGCCGAACCAGTGAACCCTCGTACTCCTCTCCGCGCGGGCTTCCACTGCCGCGTCTTCCCCGGCTCCCCGTCATCCCCTTCCTAGGCCTCGCCGTCGTCCACCGCCCTGGTGCTCTCGGTGCGGCGTGGTCAACGTGGTCAAGGAACGACTTCCATCGGACGTGGAGTGTACGTGGAGAGGCTGACAGCTGGGTCCACGGCCGCAGCAAGGAAGTGCCTCCTTATTACGCGGAAAATAATGATTCCTCCACTTGACAGCTGGGACCCACCGGACAGGCCACTGTATTTCGCGAAAAAAACATTTCCCCCTGACTGCTAGGACCCACCAGCTACATCTTCGCACGCAAGGAAGTGCGTCCGGGCAAAAAAAATGATTCGCCCCCCTGACTGCTGGGACCCACCAGCTACATCTTCGCAGGCAAGGAAGTGCCTGACAGTCGGGACCCACCTGATCGAAGCGTACGTAGCATTGTCATTCTGGTCGCGAACGTGTACGTACATACTGGTCGATGTGGAGGTGCGCACGTATCGTAGTAGAGGCGCACACGTAGCATGTACACGATCGATCGCTCGATCGGGTTCAGGTAACAGCCATCGATCGATCGCTCGGATTCAGTAACGCGTAGCCTGCAGTGCAATCACTCGGGTTCAGTTAGAGCCCAACGCCTCGCTCGGGTTCAGTTAGAGCCAACGCCTCGCGCACACACACGCGTACGTGTACGAGAGAAACGCGCATCGCTCTGCCCCCGACCTCCCACCGTAACCGGAAACTCCCCGAAATTTTCCTCGCCCTCGCTTCTACCACGGTTTTTTCCGTCATGGATGGCCCAAAGAATGTCATGCAGCTGCGTCTCCGGCCCGCCCAGACGAAAAGTTCATTTTCTGTCATGATTTTTTGTCATAGAAGTAGGAGCCCACCACATCTATGATGATACCGGGTTTTGTCATAATTATCGTCATAGAAGTGTCATATGTATGACAGAAAAAAAATTGTTCGGCCCAAAATGTCACGGATGTGTCTTTTTTTTTGTACTGATAGGCAAATGATACAACATGTATTATTATATCTCAAGCAGGCAGCAAGATGGCATTCATCATGATATCTTTTATTGTAGCAACGAAAGAAAATAGACACAAGCACATGAACAAACTAACACACTGGTTTGGATACTCTCAATGGGATCCAGTTTTATTGAACACGAAGGCGAGACATAACTTTGGCCTGTGAAATTTCAGACCATGCATATGCATTATTAGTCATCAAGATCAAGGGATGCCAGTAGAGCATCCCCCTTACATAAACTATCACAAGCATCACCGCAGAGTTTCACATAGAGTTTCATCTCTTCACTGTTGGTAGCTGGTGCCAAAAAAACATAGTGCTCGCCAATTACTAACTTTTCAATTAGTTTGCATGTACAAATGAAATATAAATATATTCAGATGGATTTTATTTACCTATGTTGACCATGACCATGTTGTCACACACGGAAGACCTACATTCTAAGCTGCAATACTCAATGGTGTTTAGTTCATCTGCAAAACGAAATAGATCTGTATTAGGTATTTTCACAACTACTTTTTGGGTTCATGGAAACATTATTCATGGCAAATATGATCATACGAATATCATCTAAACAAATTAATGATAGTTTATATTATGTTAGTGGGTAAACTTGTGAAAAATATAATTTCACCGTACTCTTTTAGGATCATGTCTACTTCAAAAAAGAGATAGTATATACTTCCTTCGTCCCAATGGGACAGAGAGAGTAGTATATACCCCGTCGCATATCAATTGTCGCTCAAACATATGTATTTATACGTATTTTGGTGCTAGATAGATCCGATTGAGCGGTAATTAGTATATGAGACGGAGGGAGTATAAATAAAAAGTAGTAGTGAGTTGTGTGTCTTTACCGGAGCTGCGTACAAAGGCCAAGTCAGCGGGGAGGTGACAGCCACAGAAGTCTGTGCACTGAAACACTGTACTAGGACCCAGAAGGCAAGAATGGTAGCAGGCCACTTAGAAGATGCTCCCGCCGCAATCCACGCCCTCTACATGTTGCACCTGCTTCAGGACCAGCCCCTGCACGAGTAAACACACGATCGCACTCCCCAGACCCCTCTTGCTTCCTCCCATGGCTATGGCTGCCGGGCTCTCTTGTACAAGGCACAGGTAATGATGGGGGATTTGGTTCAAGGAGTGCTGAGGCTAGATTTGGATGGCTATTAGTATCGATCTTTATACTAGGAGATGATTGTCGTGGGAGTGTGGACATGAGTACTGGTTGTTGCACGTGAAACCAAAGCAGATCGGGGCCATAGTTTCTTCTCCCACACGGGATAAAAAATTTGGATCGACGGCGCGCACGGACAAAGTTGTGACCTGGGCGCACCTATCCAGTAGGGATGTTACGTGCACGCCGGCGCGTTTTTTTTTTTACTACATTCTAGTATTTCCTTCATTTCTAAATACAAGTCTTTTTAGAGATTTTAAGATAAAATACATACAAAGCAAAATAAGTGAATCTATATTTAAAATACGTCCATATACATTCATATATATTCCATATTGAAATCTCTAAAAAGATCGGGCTGCATTTGGCAGCTCGGTATTTTTGAAGTTTTCAAAGGATAACATGGTTTTGAAAAAAAAACTTTGGTTTTAAATATGTTGGATTATAGATGGGCTTATGCCCATATAAGACAATAATCCTTGGTTAGTCTCTAAGGCCCATTTAGATGCATGGCAAATGGTGGGAAGTTTAGTATAGTATCATACTGCTAGTAGAGTGACTGTGAGACCATTTTATAAGAGATGCTCTACTACATGCCATCGGGAGCACTCACTGATTGGGAGCTTGGGAAGAGGAGTTGTACACGCGCGCTCCTCCCCCTCCGCAAGCCTCGCCTCGTCACAACATGTGCGCGCCACGAGTTGCGGGAACGAGCCGAAGCTTATTTTTGCTAGTCAGAAATGGTTAATTAATCTCGGATTAATTGACGAGTCGCTAAGTAGTGCCACTGTCCAAGACGTCGGACCGTGGGCTGCTCGCGGACTCGGTCGTGGGCCAGGAACAAACAGAAAAAAATTGACTCAAATAAAAGAAGCATTGTGACTTAGTAGAATCAATGAAAAGAAGGATTCGGAACGTGAAAATGCTTCGGCTGAAAAAGCCGAATTAAGTAGTATATATTCTAAATCCATCAAATCCAAAGAGGCAAGCATTATTGAGAAAGGGCATGGAAAACATAACAAAACAGTCATGCTTGTTTTTTTTCTGAAGTTAATGAAACCTACTTCCTGCCCTATAAGTTCCGTGCCATAGAAGTTGACGAGCTTCAATGACAACAACAAGTAGCCGAACAAAGTTTGGTTGACAAAGATCTTCAAAGTAATTATGCAAACAATCAAGAAAAAAGATGAAGACAAGGCGTTGGGGGGTCATCCAAAAGTGGAGCAAGATAGTTTTCAAGTCATGCAATCATTATGCTCTCCCAACCTATTTGAAGAGATGTCTAGCAAGTAATGACCTATATTAAGATGTGGTCATAACTTTGTTGGTGATGCATCTATTAGAAAAAAAAATCTTATAAACAATCTTGAGAGACCAATGAAGAAGGGTAATTTATTTGTTAGCAGTAAGATTGTTACAAAGCATATCGGTCAACATGTTGTGCCATTTAGAGTGACCGATAGTGACTTATTATTGCAATCAAAGTCGTCCCGATTGGTTTATTTAAAATATATATATAAATGAAATGAATGGATTTGCTTGTTTCATACTTAGCTTACATTTGGTCTCAAATGAGACATGTATGTTCTAACTATTTTGGTTTCAAAAACATAAAGCCAAGTTAGAATTATGTTGAGAAACCCGATGCTAGTATAATTTCTTATTCAAAACATGTATAGAAAAATGTTTCTAATGTATAGGTAAAATATACAACATTTATGAAAAAAAAATAAACATCAAAACATATATATGAAAAAATGGTAAACGTGTATATTTTTTATGATGTATATAAAAAATATAGATGGTGTATGAAAACTGTAGACATCAAAATATATTTTTTGAAAAAAATTGTGCAGTGTTAAAAAATGTTTGTGCAACTTTTAAAAAATGGTGATAGCATTTGAAAAAAATGTTCAACACGTAATTGAAAAACTGTTTAATACATATGCGAACAACAATGTTCAAAAACACGTGTTTGAAAAAATGTTAATCATGTATTTGAGAAATGTTAAACATATATAAAATAAATGTTTATTCTCTTGATGTATACAAAAAATATAGATATCAACACTTGTACATTTAAAATAATGTTAATCATGTATTTAAAAAATTGTTAAACTAATAGAACATCTTTTTTCCCCAACAATTCTAATTTATACAAGCTTTTGGATAAATATATATCAAAAGTGTCCGCCCGTTTAAGCGCAAGCGACTAGTTATCAGCTAATGGTAGACGGAGACATGGTGAAAATACGGAGGACTGCTAGACACATGCATCTGACTTGGGACTAGGGCAGTTACTTCTATGCGTCGAACATGTCCTTGAATATTGCAGAAAATGGGCGGTTTCATCTGAAGTAGTAGCCTGGACTTGTTTGATCGATGCCATAAATATCAACTAAATATTCGAAAAGGAGGTAACCCTCTGCACATCAACAGAATACTGCAGAGAAGTGTTCACTGAAAATGCGGAAAACAAGATCCATTTCACGGTTTACATCACAGACATCAAACAACTTGAGGTCAAGCCTAAAATAAATAAATCAAAGACCAAAGAATATCTCTTGAGGCATATGCTCATAGAGTTTATATCCATAGGAAAAGGATACAACATATATTATTATATCTCAGTCATGGCAGTACATCAAGCAGGCATCAATATGACATCCACCATGATATCTTTTATTGGAGCAACGAAAGAAAATACACACAAGCACATAAACAAACTGACACACTGGTTTGGATACTCTCAATGGGATCCTGTTTTATTGAACACGATGGTGAGACATAACTTTGACCTGTGAAATCTAAGACCAAGCATATGCATTATTAGTCATCAAGGGATGCCAAGAGAGTATCCCCCTTACAGAAACTGTCACAAGCAACACCGCAGCGTTTCACATAGAGTTTCATCTCTTCAGTACTGTTGTCAGCTGGTGCCAAAATAGGATAGTATGCGTCAAGAACTAACTTTTCAATTAGTTTGCATGTACAAATGAAATATAAATATACTCAGATGGATTTTATTTACCTGTGTTGATCATGTTGTCACACACGGAAGACCTACATCCCAAGCTGCAATACTCAATGGCGTTTGGTTCATCTGCCAAAACGAAGTAGATCTGAGATAAACAATTCCTCCGTTACAATATGTCGATGTTTTGTGTATGGGATGGCCTCTATCATTCATTCTTTATTAGCTGTTTTCACAACAATTTTTGGTAGATTTTTTCTAGTATAATGAAAAATCCTTCATGTCAAATCTTATCATACAAATATGAACTAACAAATTCAGAATAGTTTATTGTATTAATAGCTAAACTTGGAATTTTTTTTAGTTTGACATTACACTTTTTTAGGATCACATCTACTTTGAAAAGGAGATAGTATATAAATTAGAAGTAGCGAGTTGTCTGTCTTTACCGGAGCTGCGTACAGAGGCCAGGCCCGCGGGGAGTCGACAAGCACAGAAGTCTGCGCACTGGAACACTGTACTAGGACCGAGAAGGCAAGAGTTGAAGCAGGCCACTTTGAAGGGGTTTGCGCCGCAGTCCACGCCCTCTACTTGCACCTGCTCCAGGACCAGCCCCAGCACCAGTAGGCACACGATCGCACTCTCCAGACCCTTTTGGCCTCCTCCCATGGCTATGGTTGCCGGGCTCTCTTGCAGAAGGCACAAGTATTAATGGGGGCTTCTGGTTGAAGGACAGATGAGACTAGAGTGAGTTCCATGGCTCCTGGTAGGGATTTTTATACTAGGAGATGATGGTCGTGGGAGTGCCTAGATGAGTACTGGTTGTTGCACGTGAAACCAAAGCACACCGGGGCCATAGTGTCTTTTCTTCTCCCACACGGGGCAAAAAGTTGGATCGATGGCGCGCGGACAAAGTTGGCCGGAGCCGAAGACGGTGACAATGCTGTGACCTGCGCGAAGCTATCCAGTAGGATGTTACGTGCAAGCCGGCGCTTTTTTTTAACTGCATTTCTATAAAAAAATATACGATGAAATACATTTTTGACGTGAGGTACACAAACAAAATAAAGTACAGTTTTGCTAAAGCACATCTAGATATGCTCTAAGTATTGCACATCTAAATCCTATATCATTGATATTATTCTAAGATTCGTGCAAGCATTTTTTTTCAATATTTTTTCTTTTTCTTTCTAGTTTGATTGAGTCACTTAGATGTGCAATAACTACGGAATGTAGAGTATTTTATGGCATAAGAACATTTTGTTTAGATTTTTTTTTTGAAACTTTAAAATCCGATTTCGCTCTAGCAGGTCCTATTTTGTCCCAGCATGCAACTATATATGGGGCGGGGTTTGGACAAAATACATTTTTTTTTGTCAAAATGACTTGTGTGCCTGGGAATAGAGGGGAAGTGCCGTATTATATGCCGCCGAAATACCTTTTTTTTTGTTGGGAACGATACGTGCATGCCAGAAAAACATCTCTCTGCTGTACACATGTGCATGCCTTTGAGGTTTGAGCTGGCGATGTATATCAAACAACGTGTGCCCAATGTCACGTTGGTTTTTCGTGTGCAAGATTTGTAGATTGCTGATCACGCTTGGCGCGGGAAGTTTTTCGTGTGCAGATACATGGCTTTATATGACAGGTAAACTAGAGCCTTGTCTTTCCCCCTATACTACTCCTATCTTTAACTTTATAAGAGAAAAATATATTTTTCGTCTTTTAACTCTTGGCAAAATCTAGATTTAGTCCTTTAACTTTAAAACCAAACAAGTTGCATTCTAAACTTTTAAAACCGGTAATACTATCTTTTACGAAGAACAATCCTACCTTGTTTACACGTCCACTAAATGCACCATTGTAAATTACTTTGACCGGTTTAAATGAAAAACAAGGCTGAAAACCAACATGAGCCAACACCGACACCAACACAAACATGCCAACACCATCTAACATGACCACAATCCAGAGCGATAGTAAGCAAGATCTTCGAAGATGACTTCAAGAAGAAAAAACAATGCCTAAAGACGCCGCTGTCACCGGCATCGACCCCCGTCAATCAATAAGCTTTCGCATAGACCCACACATGACCGCCCCACCAAACATTGGGATAGATCAATCCTAGCCATTAGCCTCCGATGCCAGTCCTCGCCGACCAGCCACAGATCAGTGTGAAAAAGTACTCTTCGACAATATCTCCAAGAGGAGGAGGACGCCCATGGGCGCCAACATCACCGGCAACGACCCCCGACTGAGAACAAGGCTTTCGCCCAGAGTCTTATGCCTCGCCCCCTCTGATCCAAGGTGTTGGAAATATTGGCAATTTACCATATGATTTTATTAACGGAAATACTAGATAAAGCATGACTAAAGTAACAGAGATAAAGCAAGTCATGCGATCTGACAAAGAGAAGGTAGATAACATCTGCAAATATAAACTAGAACCGAACATCTCTAGAGTAGACAGTAGACCAAGTAGCATATATGAAGTAGAACCTATCATGTGTAGGGCAAGGACTGGAACAAGGAACTGTGGCAGAACCTCTAACAGGAAAAACAAGAACACGTACGGGACAGCAGCTGCAACAGTAGCACTGGACTTGGGGTCGGTGTCCTCGGTAGCCATGTCGTGGAGGAGGTTGTCAACGTCGGGGAAGTAGTCGTCGTCGGGGACGTAGTCGTCGGAGTCTGGGGTGTCCGTGACGAAGAAGTCAGTAGTCGCGCAGAGCGCTCCCCAAAAACCTTATCACCCTTCTCCCGTACAGGACTCAAAGAGGTGCGGTTTCGGAGGCCTACTGTCCCGACCTGCGGTGCACGCCGCAAGCGGGATGAGGAAGATCGTAGCAGCAGCGCAGTGTTCAGGAACCGGTGGCGAGAGGAAGAATGAGTTTTGGTACATCTCTCTGAGAGGAGCGACCTTCCTTTTATAGGCGCAAGAGAAGGAGGCGAGAGGCTGCGTTGGGAGCTGAAGGGAACGAGGGAGATGAAACGAACAGATAGCAGCCGAAGGGTGCAGCATTCGTATTCAATATCCACTACAGCAAAAACTTTCCAGCTCCCGAGTGACCTTTCGTATACCCGTAGTGCGTGGAAAAAATTTAGACATCGGCTAATTCCCGCAACCCGCGGCGTGACGAGGCGTGGCGGGGCGGGCGGCGGAGGAGGAGCGCGCGTGGATGTCCCTCTTGTTCTCATGCTCATACAAATGGGGAAAGAACCTCCCTTATAAAGAGGTCCAACTCCCTCTAAACTGGCAATGTGGGACTAAACTTTAGTAGTGTCCCTTGCCTTGCACGAATGGGCTAAGTGGGCCTCTAGGATTTATTAGGAATTTCTGAAATTGTTATTGGGCTAGGCCCATAAATAGATAAAATTCCAGCAATCCCCCAAGATCCTAGAGCCACATAGAATTTGCCTTTAGTTCCAAAACACTGTTTTATATACCGGTACTGCAGTGGAGACTGTTAAGTTGAACTTCCACCTAGAACTCTATGCTACACTAGTAAGCAACTTGAACAGTGGACTGGGCCTTGAACTACAAGTTTTCTGCGAATCTAGCTTCACATAAAGCCTTGACCGATACGTGGCTACCGTGGGTCTTCCCGCGGGTGGAGCTTATGCGTCATACTCCGAGACCTTTCATGAGTTTACTAGAGAGAACCCTACTCTCATAGATTGCGACGTTTAACAATCAGACTCATATAGGTGTGTTCTTCAAAAGATGTTCTGCAGGACAACATCTCTGCTTAAATGAGCCACTTAGAACACATTAAGATATACATCAACCTGCCATACAGTTTTAGGAGAGTATTGCATCTTCATGGAGTGGTATTGTTAATAGTAAGGATACTCTCCTCTCAGTTGATCAACAGCTTGTCTTCCACATCTAATTCACGGGATCTCCGATCACAAAGAATAGGTTACCACTGTGAACAACTCATATTGTGGGCTCATACCCATCTCCCTCGATGCATTATCTATCACATTACGTGATAGACCCTTAGTAAAAGGATCTGCCAGATTTTTAGACGTTTGGATATAATCCAATGCAATAACTCCGGAGTTTCTCATTTTCCTGACAGACTTTAACCTTCTCTGAACGTGTCTTGATGACTTCATGTTATCCTTTGAGCTGCTCACTTTTGTGATCACAGTTTGATTGTCGCAGTTCATAAGGATACCCGGTACAGGTTTCTCAACAGCCGGCAAGTCATTCAAGAGCCGGCGAAGCCAATCTGCTTCGACCGTAGTTGTTTCTAGTGTTGTGAGTTCTGCTTCCATTGTTGACCTCGTTAAGATGGTCTGCTTGCAAGACTTCCAAGAAACAGCGCCACCTCCATGAGTGAATACATAACCGCTCGTGGCCTTTATCTCATCAGCATCTGAGATCCAGTTTGAGTCACTATACCCTTCAAGCACCTTTGGGTGCCCAGTGTAGTGAATTCCATAATTCGCAGTGCCTTTCAAATAATGCAAAACTCTCTCTAGAGCTTTCCAATGCACATCTCCTGGTTTTGAGACAAACCGACTCAGTTTGCTAACAGCAAAAGAGATGTCAGGTCTTGTAGCACTGGCTAAGTACATAAGCGAGCCAATAATCTGAGAATATTTCAATTGATCTCTAGCAATTCTTCGATTCTTTCGAAGTAACACACTCGCATCATATGGTGTTGGAGAGGGCTTGCAGTCACTATAGCCAAAGCGACTCAAGATATTTTCCACATAGTGAGACTGAAGCAATGTAATCCCACCATCATCGTCTCTCAACAACTTGATGTTCAAAATGACATCAGCCACTCCTAAATCCTTCAGCTCAAAACAACGAGATAGGAAATCCTTGACCTCCTTAATAACATTTAGATTTGTTCCAAAAATCAGTATGTCATCAACATACAAGCAAAGAATAACTCCTTCGCCCCCACCATGGCGATAATACACACATTTATCAGCTTCGTTTACAACGAAGCCTGCAGCGGTTAAAGTTCTTTCAAACTTCTCATGCCACTGTTTGGGTGCTTGCTTGAGTCCATACAAAGACTTCAGCAACTTGCAAACTTTTCCTTCCTGACCATCTAGTACAAACCCATCTGGTTGTTCCATATAAATTTCCTCATCCAACTCTCCATTTAGGAAAGCAGTCTTAACATCCATTTGATGAACGAGAAGACCATGTGAGGCAGCTAGTGAAAGTAGAACTCGAATAGTGGTCAGTCAAGCCACAGGTGAGTAAGTATCAAAGAAGTCTTCACCTTCCTTTTGGTTATAACCCTTAGCCACGAGCCGAGCCTTGTACTTTTCAATAGTACCATCAGGCCTAAGCTTCTTCTTGAATACCCATTTGCATCCTATAGGTTTGCACCCATAAGGACGATCAGTTATCTCCCAAGTTTCATTCGCCAAGATGGAATCCATCTCGCTACGAACCGCTTCCTTCCAGTAGTCAGCATCTTCAGATGCATAGGCCTCTGAAATAGAACTGGGAGTGTCATCTATGAGATACACAAGAAAATCATCACCAAAGGACTTTGCAATCCTCTGTCTCTTGCTCCTAGTAGGAACTTCATTGTTCTCCTCCACAGAGTTTTCAAAGTGTTCCATCGAAATGGCAGGTTCGGTAATTGTAACTAGTTCCTGATTCGATGAACTAGGCATCTCCTGATTAGACGAGGTAGACATATCCTTCATGGGAAAGATATCTTCAAAGAAAGTCGCATCATTCGACTCCATGATCGTACCGACATGCATGTCAGGTACCTCAGATTTTACAACCAAGAATCTATAGCCAATGCTATGAAAAGCATATCCCAGGAAAACACAATCCACAGTCTTTGGTCCAAGCTTCCGCTTCTTTGGAATTGGAACATTGACTTTCGCCAAACAACCCCATGTTCGCAGATAAGAGAGTTTTAACCTTTTCTTCTCCCATTCCTCGAATGGAGTTATCTCTTTGTTTAGGACAATGACATGCCGTCAATATCGCCTCCCCCCACCATGCCTTGGAGAGACCCGATGTGTCTAACATGGCGTTAACCAAATCAGTTAGAGTACGGTTCTTTCTTTCGGCCACCCCATTTGACTGAGGTGAGTAGGGAGGCGTCCTCTCATGGATTATACCATGTTCCGCACAAAAAGCATCAAATTCATTGGAAAAATACTCTCCACCACGGTCGGACCTAAGCCTCTTGATTTTTTGATCAAGTTGGTTTTCCACTTCAGCTTTATAGATCTTGAAAAAGTTCAAAGCCTCATCCTTAGATTTCAGAAGATACACACGGCAATATCTAGTGGAGTCGTCAATTAATGTCATGAAATATTTCTTTCCACCTTTTGTCAAAACACCATTCATTTCACATAGATCTGAATGTATGAGCTCGAGTGGTGCAAGATTTCTCGTTTCCGCAGTCGTGTGAGACTTACGAGGTTGCTTAGCTTGCACACACACTTGACACTTAGATCCCTTGACAGTGGTGAAACTAGGGATTAAGTTCAACTTCGCTAGTCGCGACATGCAACCAAAGTTAACACGACAAAGACGTGAATGCCACACATTTGATTCACTATTGTTGCAAATATTTAACAACTTTATTGCAAACGTCTGATAAGGCTAAACGAAACAGGCCTCCTGACTCATAGCCTTTACCAACGAAGGTTCCATACTTGGATATTACAAATTTATTCGACTCAAAGACAAGCTTGTAGCCATCTCTACACAGAAAAGATCCGCTAACAAAAATTTTATTGACGGAGGGGACATAATGCACGTTCTTCAGCCGCACGATCTTCCCCGAAGTAAACTTCAGATCGACCGTGCCAACACCACGAACAGAAGCACTTGAACCGTTGCCCATCAACACGGTTGAAGTCCCTGCGGTCTGATAAGACGAAAACATGGAAATATCACCGCATACATGCACATTAGCACCCGTGTCAATCAACCAATCAGGAGAATGACATACTGAAAGAATAGTGGGAAATATACCATACCCAGCATCCTTTATGTCAGTGTCTCCAATGACAACATTAGCGGTCTTGCCGCCTTTCCCAGGATGACGCTTGTCATAGCGATTAGGGCAACTAGGAGCCCAATGATCAGGATCCCCACACACATGACAAGCACCTTTCTTCTTGTCATTCTTCTTCTTGAAGTTCGTGTGTTGCATAGCCTTGTTCTTCCCATCAAACTTTGCTTTACCATCAAACTTGCCCTTGTTCTTGAACTTGTGGGGCTGGAAGTTCTTCTTCTGTACCAGATTGGCACTAGATCCTCCCTCAATACCTCGAGCACGTGTGTCCTTTGCTCTCGCCTTTTCTTCCACATCAAGAGTGCCAATGAGATCCGGAACGGAAAACCCCTGCCTCTTATGCTTCAGTAAGGTAGCAAAGTTCCTCCATGAAGGAGGAAGCTTATTGATGATACCTCCGGCAACAAACTTGTCCGGTAGCATACAACTGAAGTGCTCAAGTTCTCTAGCAAATGACTGTATCTCATGAGCTTGCTCAACCACGGAGCGCTCTTCAGTCATCCTGTAACCATAGAATTGCTCCATGATGTACAGCTCAGTGCCAGCATCCGAGACCCCAAACTTGGCCTCAAGTGCATCCCACATATCTTTTCCATTATCAATTGACGCATAAGCATCAATTATGTTCTCACCAAGAACACTCAAGAAAGCAGCCTTAAACAGAGTATCCATTTTCTAAAAAGCTTGTGCCTGTTGAGCATCAAGATCTCCTTCAGGTTTGCCAAGAATGGTTTGAAACCATAAGACTGCTCTCACGCGCCACCTCTTATAGTGGATACCCTCAAACATAGGAGGTCTCATGGAAGCAGCAAAACCACTTGGTGTAAATTGCCTATAATAAGGTTTTTGGATTGTTGGAAATATTGGCAATTTACCATATGATTTTATTAACGGAAATACTAGATAAAGCATGACTAAAGTAACAGAGATAAAGCAAGTCATGCGATTTGACAAAGAGAAGGTAGATAACATCTGCAAATATAAACTAGAACCGAACATCTCTAGAGTAGACAGTAGACCAAGTAGCATATATGAAGTAGAACCTATCATGTGTAGGGCAAGGACTAGAACAAGGAACTGTGGCAGAACCTCTAACAGGAAAAACAAGAACACGTACGGGACGGCAGCTGCAACAGTAGCACTAGACTTGGGGTCGGTGTCCTCGGTAGCCATGTCGTGGAGGAGGTTGTCGACGTCGGGGAAGTAGTCGTCGGAGTCCGGGGTGTCCGTGACGAAGAAGTCAGTAGTCGCGCAGAGCGCTCCCCAAAAACCTTATCATCCTTCTCCCGTACAGGACTCAAAGAGGTGCGGTTTGGGAGGCCTACTGTCCCGACCTGCGGTGCATGCCGCAAGCCGGGATTAGGAAGATCATAGCAGCAGCACAGTGTTCAGGAACCGGTGGCGAGAGGAAGAATGAGTTTGGTACATCTCTCTGAGAGGAGCGACCTCCCTTTTATAGGCGCAAGAGAAGGAGGCGAGAGGCTGCGTCGGGAGCTGAAGGGGACGAGGGAGATGAAACGAACAGATAGCAGCCGAAGGGTGCAGCATTCGTATTCAATATCCACTACAGCAAAAACTTTTCAGCTCCCGAGTGACCTTTCGTATACCCTAGTGCGTGGCAAAAATTTAGACATTGGCTCATTCCCGCAACCCGTGGCGAGGCGTGGCGGGCGACGGAGGAGGAGCGCGCGTGGATGTCCCTCTTGTTCTCATACTCATACAAATGGGGAAAGAACCTCCCTCATAAAGAGGTCCAACTCCCTCTAAACTGGCAATGTGGGGCTAAACTTTAGTAGTGTCCCTTGCCTTGCACGAATGGGCTAAATGGGCCTTTAGGATTTATTAGGAATTTCTGAAATTATTACTGGGCTAGGCCCATAAATAGATAAAATTCCAGCAAGGTAGGGGCCAGGCCCCTGCAAACATCAACATCGACGAACCAAACCAGAAGGAAAAAAGAAACGCCCCGGCCTCCACAACACCATGAAGGGCTGCCTGCATAGGTGTTGACACCACCACCACCACTACTACGAGGACTCTTGAAGCCACAATGCAGCAACCGCCTCGCATCCGCGCTGTCGACGGAGGCCAACCTCGCCGCCAACTAACGCTCTAGTCTGCTGCCCGTGCAACCGCGACCAAAGCACGCCAACGACGCCTACCAACACCACCACTGTGCTACCATTCGCCACGCGCCGCACTGCCACACCCATCGCCGTCCCGTAGAGGGAAAAGTGCAGCTGTGCCGTCACCGACCCCAAGAGGTCACCTCCAAAGACGGAGCAGCAGATCGGGCGCCGCCCCGATCTGAGCCCTTCGAGCCGGCGCACGAGCAACCACCGCCGCGCAGCACTGGCGCCTCCCAGACGGAGTTCATATCCACAGGCAAATGATACAACATATACCATTATATCTCAGTCATGGTAGTACATCAGGGCAGCAACATGGCATCCATCATGATGGCTTTTATTTCGAACAAGGAATGGAAATACACACACATAAAACAGAGTGACACACTGGTTTGGATACTCTCGATGGGATCCAATTTTATTGAACGCAAAGGTGAGACACGACCTTGCCCTGTGAAATCTCAGACCATGGATACGCATCATTACGCATCAAGGGAAGTGAGGCCAGCATCACCGTTACAGAAATTGACACAAGCATCGCCACAATTTTCCACATAGAGTTTCATCTCTTCATCGTCAGCAGCTGGTGCCCAAATAACATATTATGTGTCAAGAACTAGCCTTTTTCATCAATTAGTTTACAGGAATACAAATACAAGATGAAATTTCTTTACCTGCGTTGACCATGTAGTCACACACGGAAGACCTACATCCCAAGTTGCAATACTCAATGGTGTCTGGTTCATCTGTCAAATTAAAATATCTAGCGTGTAAATAAAATCCTTTCTGAAACAAATAATTCCCCAGTTACAATATGCTTGATGTTTTGGATATTCACATGGTCTCTATCATTCATTCTTTGTTAGTTATTTTTCACAATTACTTGTTGGTAGAAAATTATGAAGAAAAAAACTTGTGGAAAATTATTCATGGCAAATCTGATCATCTAACGCCATCTAACATATTTGAAATACTTTATCATATTAGTAACAAAACTAGGAAAATTTTAACTTGACTATATGCTTATCGAATGACATCTATTCTATTTTTTAAAAAAAAAGAGGGAGTATATAAAATAGAAGGAGTTCATTCTCTTTACCTGAGTTGGACTCAAGGGCCAATTTAGGGAAACCTTTGGGGCAGCTTAGGCCACTTGTGAGTTTACACCTACAGACGGTTGAGCATAACTTCTGAGCACCACGGGAGCGGCAAAGGTTGTAGCAGTTTCTTCCCAGGGTGGTCCTGCAGCAACTCTTGCCTTCTACTTGCACCTGTTCCAGAACCAACCCCAGTATGAGTAAACACACCATCACACCCTTGAGGCCCTTGCTTCCCATGGCTGGCAGGCTATCTTGCAGAACAAAGAAGTATAATGGCTTTGGTTGATGGATTACTGAGACTAGGCTTGGATGGCTCCTAGTTATAGGAGATGGTGGTTGCGGCATGTGGGATGTTCACGTGATGGTTGTTGTATGTAAATGTTGCGTGTTCATGCCAGCCATGTATTTATTTTTTTGCAAAATCGTGCCAGCCATGTAAACCGGATGAAAACAAAAGCTCCTAACTGTGAGTGTGTTTGGAGGGCTACTCTTCTTCCAAACTCCACTGGCAATGTTTAACCACACGCAACAGCGACAAATCAATTTCTAGTTGCATATCACTCCTTAAACATGAGTTTTTTAAGAGCTTATGGACAAATATTGGACCTTGTCTTTCTTGCCTTGCCAAGGAGCCGACTCCGGCAATGACAACAAAAGTGTCTTTAATCACGCGCGGCACGGCAAAAGGCAACCTTATGGTTGTCATCCATCCCAAGAGAAATTTGGTTGAAATCGTGCATGGATGATAAAGATGATGGTTGTGGAATACGTGCAAGCAAACATGTTTGTATCAATCCATCCGCGCCCACAGTTCACATGGTATGTCGCTTAGGGGTTGGTAATGCAAGCGCATCCCTCAAAACAAAAACTTTTGGCAGTTAGCTAGTTCTTGTCCTCATGTTCTTTAGGCTTTTCTCAGCGCTCCATGATGCTAAGAATGTCACATAGGCAAAAAAGTTAACGTAGCAAAGAAATTAAGAAAAAGAGAGAGCATCGAGACCCGATGAAGAAACGATGTCAAGTGAGCAAATCTATGCAAAACACATATGCATGAGGGATTTTTGTTGCTAAACAATTAATTGAAGGAAGCTTAGGTACAAAAGGCTAAGCACCTATGCATGCATTGGGGAATTTAGTTTATAAGTTATTTGATGCACTTAGCACCTTATCTAAGCACCTGTGGTGGATCCAGAACCCTCTCGAAGGCCAAGCAAAGCACAAACTAAGGTATCTAAGATGCCATTTTTAATAAATAAAATCATCATATAAAAAATGTCTAACATAAGGTGTCACATCAATGGTAGATTCACTCATGAGTGAGCACCATTAGTTTGTTCTAGAACACAACTGGTCTCTACCTGGGATCGGGAAAGTTTGTATGATGAGATAATACAATTTTGCCGAAAAAAATTAACAATGAATCTTTCACAAAACTGGCGGCGTGCGTGCTTGGGAAGAGATGGGAGTGACATGTGTCCGAGCAGAAAAGCAAATAAGAGATCGATACAAGGGATAGACCTAGGGATTGACGGGTGGGCCACAGTCCACCATAAGTTTTCCAAATATCATAGCGAGCAAATGATGAATCTTGCTTACTGCGAGACGAGCGGTCGCCTACGTCGATCATTCAAGTGGGCCAGCCCAACAACGGTTTTGAGAAGCTTCAATGTGCCATTCTGAGAAGCTTCTATGTACAGTAGGGACTGGTTTTGGGAACCTTCCGTGCGGTTTTCGGAAGCTTTCATCCCTTTTTTTCCTTTCCAATTTTTTCTCTACAGATTTTTATACTTTTTTCTTTCTTCGTTCCTGTTATTTTTTATCTTTTTTTATTTTCATGTTCTTTGTAAAATAAAAGACTGAACATTTTTATATGACATGAACTTTTTGAAAAAATAAATATGCAGACAATTTTTCACATCTTCATGAATTTTTTTGTATATGTTGCGAACATGCTGTCATATGCCATGAAAATTCTCCAAAATTTACACTAAGTATTTTTTACATTTTCATGAACATTTTTACAAATGCTGAAATCATTTTTCAATGGTAACAAACACTTTTTATAAGTCACAAACATGTTTTAAAAATTGAGTTAGCAAATTTTTATATTTCATGAACAAATTTTAAATGAGTTTTTGTCAGATGGTACACCATTTTTTAAATGTCATGAATATTTTTTATAAATTAATAAAAATTGTTGGTAAGTGTCATGAAATTTTTAATAAAAATGTGCGGACACTTTTTTGAGCTGCTTGAATGGTTTTCCTTTTTTTAGCACAATCCTCTAGGTTAATCATAGGAACACAAAGAGTGCTATGGGGCAGACCAAGCCATGTGTGTCTCCCCTGATCTAAAGTAGATGCAAACCTAGCTAAATTGTGGGCTTCGTAATTTGAGCCTCTTTTTTCATGAACAAAATTACATAGGGCGAAAGAAGATCTAGAAGCATTAATATCCTTGAAAACCACCTCATATTTACCACCTTGTAAAGTGGCGATGTCATTGACCACGTTTAGGCAATCTGTCGCAATATGCACCCTCTCGAGATTCAAGTCAATAGCCAACGCAATGCCTTCGCGACAAGCAATAACTTCTAGGTCTGCAGGATCAATAACTCTCGGTAAGACGAGAGCTAAAGCTCCCAAATATAATCACCAATCATCCTCCCTACATCTGTACCATATAAGCCTGGCCTGGAGATGCCACCATCCACATTTATTTTGGCGGATCCATTCTTCCTATACAAAAATAAGAGCCATTCTTGGTAGCTGGGCGTGGCCCATTTCAAGTAATGTTGAAGCCAAGGTGGTCATCGTTCTAGCTAAAAGCAAGGAAAATCCCTATTTGACGCATTTGGTGTCAAACAATCGGTCAATTGCACATACAAAGCGACCGAGCAAGCGAATGGGCATGCCCATCTGTAGTACAGGTACATCTGTCATGTTCCACCTTTGGAAATCTTCTAGAGGGTTTCCAGTGGTTTTATCGGTTTTGGTAACCTTCTAGAAGGTTTCGGAATTATCTTTTTATTCTTTCCTTTTCTTTTATTGTTTTTGTTTCTACTTCTTTTTCTCTTTTTATTTTCCTTTTTGGTTTTTTCATGTTTTTGTTTTTGTTTTTCTGATTCTTTTTCTGGTTTGTTTTATTCAAAAATTCCATAAATATAATCCAATTTTCCAAATTTCTTCACAATTCCAAAAATTAGTTTGTTTCAAAATTTGTTTAAGAATTTCAAAAATATTCTCATTTTTAAAAACAAATCATGTTTCATGAAATGATATTGAATTTCAAAATATGTTCTTGCTTTGAAAAATTGTTCACAATTTCCAAATAATATCGTCCTTCAATAAATGTTCAGTAATTTCAAAAAAGTTCTTGTCTTCAAAATTTGTTCACAATTAAAAAAATCATGTTAAAATAAATTTTCAGGATTTCAAAAAACTCTCTCGTTTTCAGAATTTATTCACAATTTCGGAAAAATCTTCGTGCTTAAAAAATGTTTAGGAATTTCAAAATATGTTAGCGGTTTACAAAAAATATGTTATGATCAAGTTCTTAAATACATGTGAGAACAGTTTTTCAATGATAAAATCATCTTTATAAATGATGGAATCTAGTTTTTACATTGTACAAACATCTTTTTGGCAAAATGACCCGACATAATTTCAAAATATGTTAGCGGTTTACAAAAAATATGTTATGATCAAGTTCTTAAATACATGTGAGAACAGTTTTTCAATGATAAAATCATCTTTATAAATGATGGAATCTAGTTTTTACATTGTACAAACATCTTTTTGGCAAAATGACCCGACATAATTTTAAAATTTGTGATCATTAGTTTCGATGTATCATGCCTTTTATTGATGTCCGATTCACTTTTTAAATTACTCATTGCTTTATTAAAAAAAACTATATTATAAAAAACTCATTATTTTTTGAATACATGGTCAATATTTTTCATACACAATTAATATTTGTCAAATGCTTGATCATTTGTACAAATACTTGTTCAACATTTTTCTGCAAAAGCTTGATTAACATTTTTATATACATGATCCAAAATTTCATAATTTTTTAAGTACATGGTCAACATTTTTTATATAATATTTTTAAATGCTTGATCAACAACTATCAAATAATTGTTCAACATTAAACTATATTTAGAATATTTTAAAGTATAAACAAAATTTGAAAATAAAACAAAAACCAAAAAAATCAGGCTGTGGCCTCCCATGCTCCTGGGACAACCCATCTCGGTCTCCCCTTCTGCGAGGGTTCCTACACTCTTGCTGAAGGCGAGATATAGGGGAGCCATTGATTAAGAGGTCTCCTCGTTCCCCTAAAGAAAATAGGTCTCCTTGTTTAGCGTGTGGCGTGACGCGAGCCCGAGAGTAGCTAACTCGTGTTATTTCTTGCGTGGGACCTTAGGGGCATCTTTCTGTGCCACGCGAGCACGTCAAGGTGTGTCCAGCCATCGCCACATGTAACATGCTAGGTGCTCTATCTAGATTTTATTTTTTAAATCTTTTTACGTGTTTTTGGGTTTTTGGCTTTTCGGTTTGCGCCTGGTTTTCCCTACGTTTTGGAGAAAAAAATCATGGATTCTTTTGGCACAAATAATAGTTGTGCTTCCATGAGAAACAAATTTCCTTTCGTTTGTTCTTTTTGGAAAAGGAAACATCAGTGCTTCCAGGAGAAGCACATGTTTGCTTCTTCAAAAGACAAAAAATATATTCTTCACAGGAAGCACGTAGATTTGCTTCTTGTGGAGGCATTGATTTGCTTTCGCGAGAAGCACAAAAAAGGAAAAAAAAAATACTCTCAGGACAAGCACACAGTTGCTTCCGCAAGAACCGCATCGAAAAAAATTGTGCTTCCACCAAAAACACATAATTTCTTTTCATTGAGACACAGATTTGCTTCCGCGAGAAGCACAGATTATCGAAAAGAGGGAAAAATTAAACACGTGCTTCCAGTTCTATGTTCTTTCTTCAAAAATATTCGTCTTTCTTTTTCCCGTTGCCTTTTTATTTTTGTTTTTTTATCATTTTTTGTTACTGGTTTTTTGTGAAAAAAAGTTCGTTGAAACCTAATAACATGAGGTTTAGTTTCAAAGATGTCGAGGTGAGAAATCCAATAGCAAAAACAGTTTTGGATTTAAATGCACAGTCCACGAGATAAAACGCTTTGAATAACCGAATCTAAGGAAAAAAACTCTCGGGTAGGCCACTTGTCAGCGCCTGAGAACGTGGGAGTGATCTTTCCAAGGGGCAACCCATAACTAGTGATTTCACACGAGTTCCACAAACACGCACCCCTATATGGATGCACTTTTGGGCTGGCCCATGCTAAAGGCGGGCTTCCTTTTTTTATCTTTCTTTTTCCTTTTTGTTTTCTTTTATTTTTATTTTCTGTTTTAGTTTTTTGTTTTTTTGAAAAAAGGGGATTTCAATAAACCTTACTTATTTCAAAATATGTTCAAATTAATAAATATTCCAAATTTCAAAAGATGTCCGTAAATTTGAATAATGTTCTTGGATTTCAAAAATTCTTAGTAAATTTTAGGAAAATGTTCACAGATTTGATAAAACGTTCCAAAATTCAGAAAATGGAAATAAATTTGCAAATTATTAATAAATTCCAAAAAATGTTTATAAATTCCCGGAAAAAGGGATGAAGAAAAGTCCGTGTCGTTCCACTGGTTTGCTGCCGAGGCCGTTGTCGCCGGGCAGGGGAGGATGGTGTCCTGATCGGGCTTCATGTCCCTTCATGTGTGACGTGCGCTAGCCCCGGGACAAGGAAAAGGGTGAAAAATGGTAGTCCGACAAATATTCACTGATTCAAAAAATGTTCATGAAATTTTAAAATTGTTTCAAAAATTCAAAAAAAATCCGTTCAACATATATTCATGCAACCCCATTTTGTCCCTCCCTCTCCGGTCCGTCCCCACCCTTGGCAATATTATGTGCATATGTCGTACCTCTCCACCTCTATATTGTTCCCGGCTATTGTTGGGGAACGTAGTAATTTCAAAATTTTCCTACGCACACGCAAGATCATGGTGATGCATAGCAACAAGAGGGGAGAGTGTAATCTACGTACCCTCGTAGACCGTAAGCGGAAGCGTTTATCAACGTGGTTGATGTAGTCGTACACCTTCACGATCCGTCCCGATCAAGTACCGAACGTACGGCACCTCCGCGTTCAGCACACGTTCAGCTCGATGACGTCCTCGCCTTCTTGATCCAGCAAGAGGGGCAAAGTAGTAGATGAGTTCCGGCAGCACGACGGCGTGGTGACGGTGATGGTGAAGAACAATCTCCGCAGGGCTTCGCCTAAGCACTACGAAAACTATGACGAAGGATAAACTAGAGGGGGCGGGGTAGCCGGCACACGGCTTGGTGTTTCTTGATGTGTCTTTGGTGCTAGCCCTGCCCCTCTATTTATATGTTGAGCCCTGGGGTCGAAACTTGGAGCAAAAGCCTCCTCAAAGTCGGTTTTGCCCGAAAGGCAAGAGTCCCACTCGGACTCCGGGACCAAACGCCACAATCTTTGGCGTCTGGCCCAGACGCCATGGGCCTCAGCGTCTGGCCCAGGGCCAGACGCCAGGGTCTCCGTGTTGGGGAACGTAGTAATTTCAAAAAAATTCCTACGCACACACAGAATCATGGTGATGCATAGCAACGAGAGGGGAGAGTGTTGTCCACGTACCCTCGTAGACCGAAAACGGAAGCATTAGCACAACACGGTTGATTTAGTCGTACGTCTTCACGATCCGACCGATCAAGTACCGAATGTACGGCACCTCCGAGTTCAGCACACGTTCAGCTCGATGACGTCCCTCGAACTCCAATCCAGCCGAGCTTTGAGGGAGAGTTCCGTCAGCACGACGGCGTGGTGACGACGATGGTGTTCTACCGATGCAGGGCTTCGCCTAAGCACAACTACGATATTATCGAGGTGGACTATGGTGGAGGGGGGCACCGCACATGGCTAAGAGATCCAAGGGATCAATTGTTGTGTCTAGAGGTGCCCCCTGCCCCCGTATATAAAGGAGCAAGGGGGGGAGAGGCGGCCGACCAGGAGGAGGCACGCCAGGGAGGAGTCCTACTCCCACCGGGAGTAGGACTCCCTCCATTCCTAGTTGGAGTAGGAGAAGGGGGAAGGAGGAGGGAGAGAGGAAGGAAAGGGGGCGCCCCCCCCTCCTTGTCCAATTCGGACTAGAGGGGGAGGGGGCGCGCGGCCTGCCCTGGCCGCCCCTCCTCTTCTCCACTAAGGCCCATCTTGGCCCATTAAACCCCCGGGGGGTTCCGGTAACCCCCGGTACTCCGGTAAAATCCCGATTTCACCTGGAACACTTCCGATATCGAAATATAGGCTTCCAATATATCAATCTTTATGTCTCGACCATTTCGAGACTCCTCGTCATGTCCGTGATCACATCCGGGACTCCGAACTATCTTCGGTACATCAAAACACATAAACTCATAATATAACCGTCATCGAACTTTAAGCGTGCGGACCCTACGGGTTCGAGAACAATGTAGACATGACCGAGACACGTCTCCGGTCAATAACCAATAGCGGAACCTGGATGCTCATATTGGCTCCTACATATTCTACGAAGATTTCGGTCAAACCGCATAACAACATACGTTGTTCCCTTTGTCATCGGTATGTTACTTGCCCGAGATTCGATCGTCGGTATCTCAATACCTAGTTCAATCTCGTTACCGGCAAGTCTCTTTACTCGTTCCGCAATACATCATCCCGCAACTAACTCATTAGTTGCAATGCTTGCAACGCTTATAGTGATGTGCATTATCGAGTGGGCCCAGAGATACCTCTCCGACAATCGGAGTGAAAAATCCTAATCTCGAAATACGCCAACCCAACAAGTACCTTCGGAGACACCTGTAGAGCACCTTTATAATCACCCAGTTACGTTCTGACATTTGGTAGCACACAAAGTGTTCCTCCGGTAAACGGGAGTTGCATAATCTCATAGTCATAGGAACATGTATAAGTCGTGAAGAAAGCAATAGCAGAATACTAAACGATTGAGTGCTAAGCTAACGGAATGGGTCAAGTCAATCACATCATTCTCCTAATGATGTGATCCCGTTAATCAAATGACAACTCATGTCAATGGCTAGGAAACATAACCATCTTTGATTAACGAGCTAGTCAAGTAGAGGCATACTAGTGACACTCTGTTTGTCTATGTATTCACACAAGTATTATGTTTTCGGTTAATACAATTCTAGCATGAATAATAAACATTTATCATGATATAAGGAAATAAATTATAACTTTATTATTGCCTCTAGGGCATATTTCCTTCAGTCTCCCACTTGCACTAGAGTCAATAATCTAGATTACACACTAATGATTCTAACACCCATGGAGCCTTGGTGCTGATCATGTTTTGCTCGTGGAAGAGGCTTAGTCAACGGGTCTGCAACATTCAGATCCGTATGTATCTTGCAAATTTCTATGTCTCCCACCTGGACATGATCCCGGATGGAGTTGAAGTGTCTCTTGATGTGCTTGGTTCTCTTGTGAAATCTGGATTCCTTTGCCAAGTCAATTGCACCAGTATTGTCACAAAATATTTTCATTGGACCCGATGCACTAGGTATGACACCTAGATCGGATATGAACTCCTTCATCCAGACTCCTTCATTTGCTGCTTCTGAAGCAGCTATGTACTCCGCTTCACACGTAGATCCTGCCACAACGCTTTGTTTAGAACTGCACCAACTGACAGCTCCACCGTTCAATGTAAACACGTATCCGGTTTGCGATTTAGAATCGTCCGGATCAGTGTCAAAGCTTGCATCGACGTAACCATTTACGACTAGCTCTTTGTCACCTCCATAAATGAGAAACATATCCTTAGTCCTTTTCAGGTATTTCAGGATGTTCTTGACCGCTGTCCAGTGATCCACTCCTGGATTACTTTGGTACCTCCCTGCTAAACTTATAGCAAGGCACACATCAGGTCTGGTACACAGCATTACATACATGATAGAGCCTATGGCTGAAGCATAGGGAACATCTTTCATCTTCTCTCTATCTTCTGCAGTGGTCGGGCATTGAGTCTTACTCAACTTCACACCTTGTAACACAGGCAAGAACCCTTTCTTTGCTTGATCCATTTTGAACTTCTTCAAAACTTTATCAAGGTATGTGCTTTGTGAAAGTCCAATTAAGCGTCGTGATCTATCTCTATAGATCTTGATGCCCAATATATAAGCAGCTTCACCGAGGTCCTTCATTGAAAAAATCTTATTCAAGTATCCCTTTATGCTATCCAGAAATTCTATATCATTTTCAATTAGCAATATGTCATCCACATATAATATTAGAAATGCTACAGAGCTCCCACTCACTTTCTTGTAACAGGCTTCTCCAAAAGTCTGTATAAAACCATATGCTTTGATCACACTATCAAAGTGTTTATTCCAACTCCGAGATGCTTGCACCAGTCCATAAATGGATCGCTGGAGCTTGCATACTTTGTTAGCTCCCTTTGGATTGACAAAACCTTCCGGTTGCATCATATACAACTCTTCTTCCAGAAATCCATTTAGGAATACAGTTTTGACATCCATTTGCCAAATTTCATAATCATAAAATGCGGCAATTGCTAACATGATTCGGACAGACTTAAGCATCGCTATGGGTGAGAAAGTCTCATCGTAGTCAATCCCTTGAACTTGTCGAAAACCTTTTGCAACAAGTCGAGCTTTATAAACAGTAACATTACCGTCAGCGTCAGTCTTCTTCTTGAAGATCCATTTATTCTCAATGGCTTGCCGATCATCGGGCAAGTTAACCAAAGTCCACACTTTGTTCTCATACATAGATCCCATCTCAGATTTCATGGCCTCAAGCCATTTTGCGGAATCTGGGCTCACCATCGCTTCTTCATAGTTCGTAGGTTCGTCATGGTCTAGTAACATAACCTCGAGAACAGGATTACCGTACCACTCTGGTGCGGATCTTACTCTGGTTAACCTACGAGGTTCAGTAACAACTTGATCTGAAGTTTCATGATCATCATCATTAACTTCCTCACTAATTGGTGTAGGTGTCAGAGGAACCGGTTTCTGTGATGAACTACTTTCCAATAAAGGAGCAGGTACAGTTACCTCATCAAGTTCTACTTTCCTCCCACTCACTTCTTTCGAGAGAAACTCCTTCTCTAGAAAGGATCCAAATTTAGCAACAAAAATCTTGCCTTCAGATCTGTGATAGAAGGTGTACCCAACAGTTTCCTTTGGGTATCCTATGAAGACACATTTCTCCGATTTGGGTTCGAGCTTATCAGGTTGAAGCTTTTTCACATAAGCATCGCAGCCCCAAACTTTAAGAAACGACAACTTTGGTTTCTTGCCAAACCACAGTTCATAAGGTGTCGTCTCAACGGATTTCGATGGTGCCCTATTTAACGTGAATGCAGTCGTCTCTAAAGCATAACCCCAAAATGATAGCGGTAAATCAGTAAGAGACATCATAGATCGCACCATATCTATTAAAGTACGATTATGATGTTCGGACACACCATTACGCTGTGGTGTTCCGGGTGGCGTGAGTTGCGAAACTATTCCGCATTTTTTCAAATGAAGACCAAACTCGTAACTCAAATATTCTCCTCCACGATCAGATCATAGAAACTTTATTTTCTTGTTACCGTGATTTTCAACTTCACTCTGAAATTCTTTGAACTTTTCAAATGTTTCAGACTTATGTTTCATTAAGTAGATATACCCATATCTGCTTAAATCATCTGTGAAGGTGAGAAAATAACGATACCCGCCGCGAGCCTCAACATTCATCGGACCACATACATATGTATGTATGATTTCCAACAAATCTGTTGCTCGCTCCATAGTTCCGAGAACGGCGTTTTAGTCATCTTGCCCATGAGGCACGGTTCGCAAGTACCAAGTGATTCATAATCAAGTGGTTCTAAAAGTCTATCAGTATGGAGTTTCTTCATGCGCTTTACACCAATATGACCTAAACGGCAGTGCCACAAATAAGTTGCACTATCATTATCAACTCTGCATCTTTTGGCTTCAATATTATGAATATGTGTATCACTACTATCGAGATTCAATAAAAATAGACCACTCTTCAAGGGTGCATGACCATAAAAGATATTACTCATATAAATAGAACAACCATTATTCTCTGATTTAAATGAATAACCGTCTCGCATCAAACAAGATCCAGATATAATGTTCATGCTCAACGCTGGCACCAAATAACAATTATTCAGGTCTAAAACTAATCCCGAAGGTAGGTGTAGAGGTAGTGTGCCGACCGCGATCACATCGACTTTGGAACCATTTCCCACGCGCATCGTCACCTCGTCCTTAGCCAATCTTCGCTTAATTTGTAGTCCCTGTTTCGAGTTGCAAATATTAGCAACAGAACCAGTATCAAATACCCAGGTGCTACTGCGAGCATTACTAAGGTACACATCAATAACATGTATATCACATATACCTTTGTTCACCTTGCCATCCTTCTTATCCGCCAAATACTTGGGGCAGTTCCGCTTCCAGTGACCAGTCTGTTTGCAGTAAAAGCACTCAATCTCAGGCTTAGGTCCAGACTTGGGTTTCTTCTCCTGAGCAGCAACTTCTTTGCTGTTCTTCTTGAAGTTTCCCTTCTTCTTCCCTTTGCCCTTTTTCTTGAAACTGGTGGTCTTGTTGACCATCAACACTGTCCTTCTTGATTTCTACCTCCGCAGCCTTTAGCATTGCGAAGAGCTTGGGAATTGTCTTATCCATCCCTTGCATGTTATAGTTCATCACGAACCTCTTGTAGCTTGGTGGCAGTGATTGAAGAATTCTGTCAATGACGCTATCATCCGGAAGATTAACTCCCAGTTGAATCAAGTGATTGTTATACCCAGACATTTTGAGTATATGCTCACTGACAGAACTATTCTCCTCCATCTTACAGCTGTAGAACTTATTGGAGACTTCATATCTCTCAATCCGGGCATTTGCTTGAAATATTAACTTCAACTCCTGAAACATCTCATATGCTCCATGACGTTCAAAACGTCGTTCAAGTCCCGGTTCTCAGCCGTAAAGCATGGCACACCGAACTATCGAGTAGTCATCAGTTTTGCTCTGCCAGACGTTCATAACATCTGGTGTTGCTCCTGCAGCAGGTCTGGCACCTAGCGGTGCTTCCAGGACGTAATTCTTCTGTGCAGCAATGAGGATAATCCTCAAGTTATGGACCCAGTCCGTGTAATTGCTACCATCATCTTTCAACTTTGCTTTCTCAAGGAACGCATTAAAATTCAACAGAACAACAGCACGGGCCATCTATCTACAATCAACACAGACAAGCAAAATACTATCAGGTACTAAGTTCATGATAAATTTAAGTTCAATTAATCATATTACTTAAGAACTCTCACTTAGATAGACATCCCTCTAATCCTCTAAGTGATCACGTGATCCAAATCAACAAACCATGTCCGATCATCACGTGAGATGGAGTAGTTTCAATGATGAACATCACTATGGTGATCATATCTACTATATGATTCACGCTCGACCTTTCGGTCTCAGTGTTCCGAGGCCATATCTGCATATGCTAGGCTCGTCAAGTTTAACCTGAGTATTCCGTGTGTGCAACTGTTTTGCACCCGTTGTATTTGAACATAGAGCCTATCACACCCGATCATCACGTGGTGTCTCAGCACGAAGAACTTTCGCAACGGTGCATACTCAGGGAGAACACTTATGCCTTGATAATTTAGTGAGAGATCATCTTATAATGCTACCGTCAATCAAAGCAAGATAAGATGCATAAAAGATAAACATCACATGCAATCAATATAAGTGATATGATATGGCCATCATCATCTTGTGCTTGTGATCTCCATCTCCGAAGCACCGTCATGATCACCATCGTCACCGGCGCGACACCTTCATCTCCATCGTAGCATCGTTATCATCTCGCCAACTTATGCTTCTACGATATCGCTACCGCTTAGTGATGTCGTTATCATCTCGCCAACTTATGCTTCTACGATATCGCTACCGCTTAGTGATAAAGTAAAGCATTACAGCGCGTTTGCATTGCATACAATAAAGCGGCAACCATATGGCTCCTGCCAGTTGCCGATAACTCGGTTACAAAACATGATCATCTCATACAATAAAATATAGCATCATGCCTTGACCATATCACATCACAACATGCCCTGCAAAAACAAGTAAGACATCCTCCACTTTGTTGTTGCAAGTTTTACGTGGCTGCTACGGGCTGATATCGAGTAGTCATACCCCCACAACTTTATTATTGCCTCTAGGGCATATTTCCTTCAGTTATATCCTACGTTGCATACTTCCCAGCCATGTCCCATTGCTGGCTATAACCTACACCATGTAATCACACCACACCCCTACCCTTTCTAGAGCTCTCGATGTTGCATACTAAAGATATAAAGTGCCTAGCATTTGGATATATTTTTTATTTTTTTTACTATCCCTGGGATTTACTGCTGAAGGCCAGCAAAATATAATGAGTTGGAGCCCATTACATAGCGCCAGTCGCTATCTCTTCTTTGTTCTTCTAGTCAACAAGAGAAAAGAGAGAAGAAGGGGAGCAGTTGTTGCCCATGTAAGTGGTCATCAGCTTTGCTCTGCCAGACGTTCTTAACATCGTCAGTTGCATCTGCAGCAGGCCTGGCACCCAGCGGTGCTTCCAGGACGTAATTCTTCTGTGCAGCAATGAGGATAATCCTCAAGTTATGGACCCAGTCCGTGTAATTGCCACTATCATCTTTCAACTTTGCTTTCTCAAGGAACACATTAAAATTCAACGGCACAACAGCACGGGCCATCTATCTACAACAACATAAACATGCAAAATACTATTAGGTACTAAGTTTGTGCTAAATTAAAGTTCAATTAATCAAATTACTTAAGAACTCCCACTTAGATAGACATCCCTCTAATCATCTAAGTGATCACGCGATCCATATCAACTAAACCATGTCCGATCATCACGTGAGATGGAGTAGTTTTCAATGGTGACATCACTATGTTGATCATATCTACTATATGATTCACGCTCGACCTTTCGGTCTCAGTGTTCCGAGGCCATATCTGCATATGCTAGGCTCGTCAAGTTTAACCTGAGTATTATGCGTGTGCAAAACTGGCTTGCACCTGTTGTATGTGAACGTAGAGCTTATCACACCCGATTAGTCCTGGCCATCTCAGGCCCGGCCCTGTCGGCCAACCCAGGCCCGGCCCTAAAATCCAGGGCCTAGGCCCGATGGGCTTGCCCATAGGCCGGGCTTGGGCCTGAGTTTTGAGCCCACCAGCAGGGCCTGGACGGGCTTGGGCTTGGCATATTGGCATTTTAAGGAAGAGGCCCAGCCCACGGCCCTAAGCCCTAAGGGCTTTTCAGGGCTTTTTACCATATGGGCCGGGCTTGGGCTTGAAAAGTAGGCCCGATGGTAGGGCCTGGGAGGGCCTGGGCCTCAGTTTTCTGCCATGGGCTTTTTCAGGCCCGGCCCAAGCCCGGCCCGGCCCGGCCCAAGCCCGGCCCGGCCCGGCCCATGGCCAGATATACACCCGATCATCACGTGGTGTCTTGGCACGACGAACTTTCGCAACGGTGCATACTCAGGGAGGACACTTATACCTTGAAATTTAGTGAGAGATCATCTTATAATGCTACCCTCGATCTAAGCAAAATAAGATGCATAAAAGATAAACATCACATGCAATCAATATAAGTGATACGATATGGCCATCATCATCTTGTGCCTTTGATCTCCATCTTCAAAGCACCGTCATGATTACCATCGTCACCGGCGCGACACCTTGATCTCCATCGTAGCATCGTTGTCGTCTCGCCAACTATTGCTTCGATGACTATCGCTACCGCTTAGTGATAAAGTAAAGCATTACAGGGCGATTGCATTGCATACAGTAAAGCAACAACCATATGGCTCCTGCCAGTTGCCGATAACTCGGTTACAAAACATGATCATCTCATACAATAAAATATAGCATCATGTCTTGACCATATCACATCACATCATGCCCTGCAAAAACAAGTTAGACGTCCTCTACTTTGTTGTTGCAAGTTTTGTGTGGCTGCTACTGGCTGAGCAAGAACCATTCTTACCTACGCATCAAAACCACAACGTTGGTTTGTCAAGTTTAGTGTTGTTTTAACCTTCTCAAGGACCGGGCGTAGCCACACTCGGTTCAACTAAAGTTGGAGAAACTGACACCCTCCAGCCACCTATGTGCAAAGCACATCGGTAGAACCAGTCTCGCGTAAGCGTACGCGTAATGTCGGTCCGGGCCGCTTCATCCAACAATACCGCCGAACCAAAGTATGACATGCTGGTAAGCAGTATGACTTGTATCGCCCACAACTCACTTGTGTTCTACTCGTTCATATAACATCTACGCATAAACCTGGTTCGGATGCCACTGTTGGGGAACGTAGTAATTTCAAAATTTTCCTACGCACACGCAAGATCATGGTGATACATAGCAACGAGAGGGGAGAGTGTAATCTACGTACCCTCGTAGACCGTAAGCGGAAGCGTTTATCAACGTGGTTGATATAGTCGTACACCTTCACGATCCGTCCCGAACAAGTACAGAACGTGCGACACCTCCGCGTTCGGCACACGTTCAGCTCGATGACGTCCTCGCCTTCTTGATCCAGCAAGAGGGGCGAAGTAGTAGATGAGTTCCGGCAGCACGACGGCGTGGTGACGGTGTTGGTGAAGAACAATCTCCGCAGGGCTTTGCCTAAGCACTACGAAAACTATGACGGAGGATAAACTAGAGGGGACGGGGTAGCCGGCACACGGCTTGGTGTTTCTTGATGTGTCTTTGGTGCTAGCCCTGCCCCTCTATTTATATGTTGAGCCCTGGGGTCGAAACTTGGAGCAAAAGCCTCCTCAAAGTCGGTTTTGCCCGAAAGGCAAGAGTCCCACTCGGACTCCAGGACCAAATGCCACAATCCTTGGCGTCAGGCCCATACGCCAGGGTCTCCGGCGTTTGGCCCCCTGGCCTCCGCAAAACTCCTTTTGCACCGACTTATAGCCCCGTGGGCCTGACCCCTTGGCCTAACCATATCATCCAATATATTAATCTTTACCTCCAGACCATTCCGGAGCTCCTCGTCATGTCCGTGATCTCATCCGGGACTTCGAACAACATTCGGTCACCAACATACATAACTCAAAAATACTATATCGTCAACGA
This sequence comes from Aegilops tauschii subsp. strangulata, assembly GCF_002575655.3. Taxonomy (NCBI): domain Eukaryota; kingdom Viridiplantae; phylum Streptophyta; class Magnoliopsida; order Poales; family Poaceae; genus Aegilops; species Aegilops tauschii. The sequence goes on from NC_053035.3 coordinate 482,679,683, forward strand.
ACGTTTAAGCGTGCGGACCCTACGGGTTCGAGAACTATGTAGACATGACCGAGACACTTCTTTGGTCAATAACCAATAGCGGAACCTGGATGCCCATATTGGCTCCTACATATTCTACGAAGATCTTTATCGGTCGAACCGCATAACAACATACGTTGTTCCCTTTGTCATCGGTATGTTACTTGCCCGAGGTTCGATCGTCGGTATCTCAATACCTAGTTCAATCTCGTTACCGGCAAGTCCCTTTACTCGTTCCGTAATACATCGTCCCGCAACTAACTCATTAGCTACAATGCTTGCAAGGCTTAAGTGATGTGCATTACCGAGAGGGCCCAGAGATACCTCTCCGACAATCGGAGTGACAAATCCTAATCTCGAAATACGCCAACCCAACAAGTACCTTCGGAGACACCTGTAGAGCACCTTTATAATCACCCAGTTACGTTGTGACGTTTGGTAGCACACAAAGTGTTCCTCCGGTAAACGGGAGTTGCATAATCTCATAGTCATAGGAACATGTATAAGTCATGAACAAAGCAATAGCAACATACTAAACGATCAAGTGCTAAGCTAACGGAATGGGTCAAGTCAATCACATCATTCTCCTAATGCTGTGATCCCGTTAATCAAATGACAACTCATGTCTAAGGCTAGGAAACATAAACATCTTTGATCAACGAGCTAGTCAAGTAGAGGCATACTAGTGACACTCTGTTTGTCTATGTATTCACACATGTATCATTTTTCCGGTTAATACAATTCTAGCATGAATAATAAACATTTATCATGATATAAGGAAATAAATAATAAATTTATTATTGCCTCTAGGGCATATTTCCTTCAGCTATATCCTACGTTGCATACTTCCCAGCCATGTCCCTTTGTTGGCTATAACCTACACCATGTAATCACACCCCTACCCTTTCTAGAGCTCTCGATGTTGCATACTAAAGATATAAAGTGCCTAGCATTTGGATATATTTTTTTACTATCCCTGGGATTTACTGCTGAAGGCCAGCAAAATATAATGAGTTAGAGCCCATTACATAGCGCCAGTCGCTATCTCTTCTTTGTTCTTCTAGTCAACAAGAGAAAAGAGAGAAGAAGGGGAGCAGTTGTTGCTGCCTCCACCGGTTTACCCAACGATAGCCCCATCGTCTGTCGTTCCTAACCACCATCTGTCATCTGCCAATCGCTCCTCCTCACCCCTTCCTCCTCCACCCTCCTCTCCCTCTTCCTATTCGACCTACCCTGTGTCGAAGGAGCCCCATAGGAACAAGCCCTAGGCTGATGTTGCACGGCTGTGAATGTCAGAAGTCAAAGGCGTGCTGCCCATGACGGTAGTGTGGGATTCAAAAAAGCTCATTGATTTAATAAATATTCATGAATTTACAAATAATAATAATGAATTTCAAAATTGTTCCCAAAATTCAAAATATGTTAGCAAATTCCAAATTTTGTTCCCAAATTTTTGAAAAATATCTGATTCAATGTTCAATTTTTTTAAAAACTTTGCTAAAAATTGTTCCCAAAGTTTAAAAAATGTTCATCAATTCAGAAAAGACATGAAATTAAAAATATTGTTCAAACTTTGTAAAGTGCTCACGCATTCAAAAAACTTGTGAATTTTAAAAAAAGTTCCCAAATTTCATAAGATGATCCTAATTTTGATATGGAAAAATTAAAAAGAAAATAAAAGCAGGAAAAAGAAAAACACATAAAAAAGAAAACTAGTTAGGGAAAGTTCTAGAACCTTCACAAAAACGATGGAAGAGTGGCACGTGAAAATCGCTAATATGGGCCGACCCATTTATGAGCGACCAGTCGGGGGCGTGTGCATTTGGTGTCTATTCCTCGACCTACACGGGAAATAGGAGCTAACGTTCCATATGGGAGCTCCTAGTTGGCGCCTTATGCGTCGCCTAGGAGTTCTGGCGCCCGCTAGCTACAGCAATGGGCCAGCACATTTTACCACTCGCGATGCGGTCCATCGCCAGCGCGCATTTGGTTCATCCATCAGCAATTGACTTTTGAAAGGAAAAAAACTATTTTAAAGAAGACCGTTTTTATTTTGCAAAAAATTTAAAAGTTTCATGGGTTTTAAAAAAAGTTAACAAACTTAAAAAAATCAAGAATTTGGGAAAAAAAAGTTCATCAAGTTTGGAAAGAAGTTCATCAAACCTGAAAAATATTGGTCGGATTTGAAAAACAATTCATCATTTTTTTTAAAGAAGTTCATATAGGAGGGTAAGAGAAAACCCAGCATGGCCCAATATTCAGTTCATATGAAAATTAATTATTGGCTCGTCCTGGCCCAAAATCATGGGCCGGCAACTGACTGCATGACTGAGAAGAACTTCTCCTTTTTAATTCGGAGAGGAGTGTCATGTCACACATATGTATACGAGAACCCCCATGAAAAATTCGTACGTGACGCTGGGGACAGCGATCTGGGGCAAAGTAGCTTTGCGCCACGTTGTTCTCGGAGGCCACCGCCCCGGGTTCCTCGTCCCTTCCTTGCAACGGAGCCATGCCATGCGGGAGCGCGCGGGGGAAAAGGGAAGAAGAAAACCCGGTGCCGTTCATGCGGGTTCGCTGCCGAGGCCGGGCAGGGGGTGGCGTCCCGATCCGGCCTCGTCTCCCTTCACGTCCGCCGTGCGCTCGCCCCAGGACAAGCGAAAAACGCTAGCCCGACGAGCCGGAGCCGTTGCGATCGACGTGGCCGGATATAATATCCATCCGATACCATTACGTGCAAGCCAGCTTGCTCCATCCATCCACCGCCCGTCCGTCCATCGTCGCATGGCCCGTGCATGCATGCATGGCTTACCGGTGCTCCCCACGCGACGCACCCCCAACAACCCGATGCGTTCGGCCGCTACGTACACAACCAGCACGCCCCCGTCGTCATGGGCTTTACGTCCAGACGCACATTTGTACTCGCGCGAGCGGCTTTTGGCCCCGGAGCGCACGCATGCGGCCGGACCCGGGGCGATGGGTTGGAAAGCGTGCATGCGTTTCTGACTTTTTTTTTCGAGCAAAACGTTTCTGACTTTCTGTAAGGTGACAAGCACGTGTACGTGTATGGGAAGATGAGGCCTCGAGGAAGGGAGGAAGCGTGTCCACGACGACGCGCAACCTATTTTGTTTGGGTCGAAACGTGCGAGGAAAACGGAAGCTCTTTTGCTGGTGGAGGTAGATGGATAGAGAGGAGTGACGACGTGCGTATGTGCGTGAGGACGAAATGCAGATGCGTGGCGTTGGGCTGGGAATCTATATTAAAGAAGAAGAAGAAGAAGAAGAAGAAGAAGAAGAAGAAGAAGAAGAAGAAAAGGAAAATGAAAAATCTATTCTAATTTGCAAATTTAAATAATCGTTCCCGAATTTAAAATGGAAAAAAGGAAAAAAGAAAAGAAAAACAAAAGTATGATAGTAAAAGATAAATAAAAAGAAACCGGTCCAAGGAAGAGAGGCACATGATAGCAAAAAGGAGGAAAACGGTAGTCCGACAAATATTCGCTGATTCAAAAATGTTCACGAATTTAAATTTTCGCTCTAAAATTCAAAAAATGTTAGTGAATCAAAATATATTCATGCAACCCCATTTTGTCCCTCCCTTTCCGGTCCTTACCCACCCTTGGCAATCCTATGTGCATCCGACATACCTTCCCACCCCTATCTTGTTCATGGCTATATCCTACGATGCATACTTTCGCCCCTATCCCATCGCTAGCTATATCCTACACCGCGTAGTCACACCTTTACCTTTTCTACAACTCTCGGTGCTGCATACTAAAGATCCTCAAGTGCCTAGTGTTTTTATTTTTCCTATTCTTTTACCTTTTTCTTTTACTTTTCCCAGGATTTACTGCTGAAGGCCAGCAAAATATATTGGATCGGAACCCTTACATACCACCAGTCGCTCTCTCTTCTTCGTTCTTCTAGAGTTAACAAGAGAAAATAGAGACAAAGGGGAGCAGCCGTCGGCGCCACAATCGGTTCACCCATCGCTGGCCCCATTGTCCGTCGTTCCTCGCCACCATCTGTCGTATGCCATTGCACCTCTTCACATGTTCCTCCTCCGCCCTCCTCTCCCTCTTCCTATTGGACATACACTCCGTCAACGGAGCCCCACGGGGACAAACCCTAGGCTACTATCGCATGGTTGTGAATGCTAGAAGACGAAGGCGTGTGGCACATGACGGTAGTGCGGGATTAAAAAATGTTTATCGATTCAAAAGATATTCATGAATTTCAGAAATAAAAATAATGGATTTAAAAAAATCCCAAAATTCAAAAATAGTTCCTAAATTCAAATATGATAGCACATTAAAAAATAAAAAATAAAAATCGCTTATTAAAAAAAGTTCACAAATTTAAAAATCTTTTCTGAAAATTGTTCCCAAAGTTTTAAAATGTCCATCGATTCAAAAAATTGTTCTCAAACATTGTAAACTACTCACACATTCAAAAAATATTTGCGAATTTCAAAAAATGTTCCTGAATTTCATAAGATGATCCAAATTTTAAAATGAAAATATTAAAAAGTATAATCATAAAAAATGTAAAATAAAAGAGAAAACACATAAAAAAGAAAATTGATTTAGGGAATGTTTTAGAACCTTCGCAAAACCGGTGGAAGAGTGGCACGTGAAAATCGGTAATATAGGCCGACCCATCTATGAGAGACCGATCGGGGGCGTGCGCATTTGGTGTCTATTTCCCAACCCACACGGGAAAATAGGAGGGGAGCTACCATTTCGTATGGGAGCTCCTAGTCGGCGCCTTATGCGCCGGTTAGGAGTTCTGGCACCCACTAGGTGCAGGAATGGGCCGGCCCATTTCACCACTCACGTGCTAGGGCACATTTGGTTCGTCAGTCAATGGTTTACTTTTGAAAAAGTACACTTAATTGCAAAAAATCATGAATTCAAAAAGGTTCACGGTTTAAAAAAAACACAAACTTCAAAAAAGTTCACGAATTTAAAAATAATTCACTGATTTTGAAAAACAAAAGTTCATCAATTTTGAAAAATGCATTGATTTTGAAAAAGTTCACCAAATTTGAATAAAATCATCGGATTTGAAAAACTGTTCATTGAATTTGAAAAAAGTTTTCTTGATTTTAGAATAGGCCATTGAATTTGAAAAAAGTTAATCGAGTTTTAAAGTTCATCGGATTTAAAAAAAAAGTTCACCAAATTTGAATAAAATCATCGGATTTGAAAAAAGTTTTCTTGATTTTAGAATAGGCCATTGAATTTGAAAAAAGTTAATCGAGTTTTAAAGTTCATCGGATTTAAAAAAAAGTTCATTAATTTTTTTTAAATTTCAACGAATTTGAGAAATGTTAATCCAATTTTAAAATAATCATCAAATGAAATAAAAATCACTGATTTTGAAAAAGAAAAGTTCATATACAAGGGTAAGAGAAAACCCGGCATGGCTAATATTCACATGAAAAATTAACTATTGGCCCATCCCGGCGCAAAATCTTGTGCTTGTAGTCGATTGCATGAGTGAGAAGAACTCCTATTCAAGAGGAGAGTCATGTCACACATGCGCACCGGCGGCGGAGCTACAGCAAGGCCAGATGTGCCATGGCCCGCCCAGCCCATGGCCTAAATAATGAAGAGTATAAAGAAACATGGCCCTCTTGAGAGAGAAAAAGATACGTGTTCTCTTCATCTCGGCCCACCTCGGTCCGCCCAACAAATTTTGGGTAGCTCCGCCACCGCACATGCCTATCTGAGAACCCCATAAAAAAATTGTACATGAGGCGGGGGAGGCGATCTGGACAAAGTAGCTTTGAGCCGGAGATGCGGTGCACACCATCGAACGTTTCTTGCAGGCCAGCGACCCGGGTTCCTGGCCCCTTCCTTGCAACGGAGGCGGACGCGCGCGCGGGAAAAAGGGAGGAAGAAAACCCGGTGCCGTTCCTCGGGTTCGCCGCCGAGGCCGTTGGCGCCGGGCCGTGGAGGGTGGCGTCCTGATCCGGCCGCCCGCTCGCCCCGGGACAGGCGAAAAGGTGCAAAAACGCTACGTCCGACAAGCCGGAGCCGTTGCGATCGACGTGGCCGGATAGCCGTCCGATACTACCATTACGTGCAAGCCAGCACGCTCTATCCATCCATCCGTTGTCACCTGCGTCGCATGGCCCGTACATGGCCTGGTGGTGCTCCCTACGCGACGTATCCCCAACAAACCGATCGGGCCGCGTCTCGCTTCACCTGTGCCCCGGGACAAGCGAAAAGGTGTAAAAACGGTAGTCAGACAAGCCGGAGCCGTTGCCGCGGCTAGCTGTCCGATGCCATTACGTGCAAGCCAGCTTGCTCGATCTATTCATCCACCGCCCGTCCATCTGTGCATCGTCACCTTGGTCGCATGGCCCGTGCATGCATGCATGGCTCACCGGTGCTCCCTACGCGACGCATCCCCAACAACCCGAGGCTCTCGGCCGCCACGCACCCAGCCAACACTCCCCCGTCGTCACGTGCGCCAACACTCCCCCGTCGTCACGTGCTTTACGTCCAGCCGTAGATTTGTACTCGCGCGAGCGGCTTTTGGCCCCGGAGCGAACGCATGCGGCGATGGGGCTGGAAAGCGTGCATGCGTTTCTGACTTTCTACAAGCATGTCCACGTGTCCGGGGAGACGAGGAAGCGTCTCCACGACGACGCGCAACCTATTTTTGTTGGGGTCGAAACGTGCGGGGAAAACGGAAGCTTTTTGCATGGATAGACAGCAGTAACGCCGTGCGTGCGTGACGACGAAATGCACTGCGTGGCGTTGGGCTGCCGATGTTTATCTTCGTGCTCATCGATTAACGCCGTGTGTGTTTATTGTTTTCCCTTTTTTTTTTGCTTTTGCTAGTATTAATTTATCGGTGAGGGTGAAAAGATATGTCCTGCTCACGTCCACCGGTTACCCGCGTGGTTGGAAAGTACGTCTTTGCCCTCCTCCCCGCACCGACCGGAAAAAGGAATTGCATTTTCTTTCTTTTTTGCATAACTCGAATCGATCGAAGCCAATGCAAACATTTTTGGGCCGTAAAATGGAAAACACCAAGAGAATTGTTTTGTCTAAAATTTAATTGCTTCCCCAATGCGCTAGACATTTGTATTCCCAAGTTTAATTACCCGATCCTCGTCGAGGTATGAGCTAAGAAAATGCATTCATTGCCGGGGGTGCGCCTGCGGCAATGTGCCAGGACGGAATAGGTAAATAAAAAGATCGGTGCCGCGGTAGTAAAGTGTTGCCTGGTCCCGACTCCTTTTCACGCTTCATACACCTGGCTCCTCATTTTATGCCAGTCTTCTTCTTCTAAACCTCCCACCGCCAAACACCCCTCCCCTCTTCTCTAGACTTTCGTCCACCCTTCTTCTCGCCCCACCCATCCAGTCCACCCCACCGCCGCGCAATGGAGATCCACCCCTCCTTCTCGCGCCCATCCTTCCAGTCCACCCAACCACCGCGCAATGGAGATCCACCCTTCTTTCTCGCGCCCATCCTTCCAGTCCACCCCACCGCCGCGCAATGGAGATCCACCCCCTTGTTCTCATGCCCATCCTTCCAGTCCACCCCACCGCCGCGCAATGGAGATCCACCCCCTCTTTCTCGCGCCCATCCTTCCAGTCCACTCCACCGCCGCGCAATGGAGATCCACCCCCTCTTTCTCGCGCCCATCCTTCCAGTCCACCCCACCGCCGCGCAATGGAGATCCACCCCCTCTTTCTCGTGCCCATCCTTCCAGTCCACCCCACCATCACGCAATGGAGACCCACCCCCTCCTTCCAGTCCACCCCACCACCGCACAATAGAGATCCACCTTCTTCCTCTAGCCATCGAATCCTAGTGAAGACCACCGTCTGGTTCAACGAGCAGCGCCTATTGTCATGCTCGCCTCGAGTTGAGAGCTGCTCCCCCCACTCACGCCAAGAATAACCGCCCGCGGCAACCGAATGCCCATGGGTGGATTTAGACGCGGACACGGAAATTCTAGAGCACAGTGAGGTTTAGTTAGCCACGGGTGAGAAGAAATGATGTTACCTCGGGAACGATGCCCGAAAATCCGGACGGGTCGATTGAGGCAGCGAGGAAGAACGGCGGTTGGGAGGGGCGCGGCGAAGAGAAGCGGGGAACAGCGGTGCCGGCGAGAGGATAGGAGTCGGCGGTCGAACAGAGCAGGGCGGGGCGGCAGCTGCAGAAGCCGGAAGGGGGAGGAGGACGAAATTCCGGGCGGGGGCGATTGAGGCGGCGAGGTGGGACAACGACAGGGACGGCGCGACGATATGGAGCAAGGGGTGAACGGAGCGACGCAGGGGAGGGGGGGAGGGGGCTCACGTCCAGATCCCGGTGATGCCGCCGCCGTCGACCAACTCTCCCCCCTCCTTATCCCCCCCCCCCCCCCCCCCCCCCCCCCCCCGCCGGATTACTAACTCTAAATATATTTTTCTCAAATAAAATACTTAGATCAGCGTAAGGAAAAAGAAAACACATAGGGCTGTTTTAGTACTTTCATTTCATCAGTTTTTGCCCCTATGGTAATTCGTTCGTCTATTTAATTAACGGAATGCCGCCGTCCACCGAGAGTCAGTGGCCATAATACGAACGAACTGCCGCCCCATGGCTTCCTCCTCTTCTTCCTCCCGTACCCTTTCGCCCTCCTCCCCCTGACCCGCCCCAACCCGCCCCGACCCGGCTGCCGCCCCGCCCCGTTCGGTCCGGCCGCCGTCCACTGCCCTCTCGCCGTCGCCGCCGTTCCCTGCTCATCCTCGGCCGCGCCCCTCCAAATCGCCGTCCCTCCTCGCTGCGTCAGCCGGCGCGCCCGGATTTCCCGGGCACGGGTTCCGAGGTAATTTCGTCCCTTCTCACCCGTGGCTAGGTAAGCCCCACTGGGCTCTAGGATTTCTGCGCGCGCCTCTAGATCCGCCCGCGCGCACTCGGTTGCCGCGGGCGGTTTATTTTTAGAGCGAATGGGGGGGAGCAGCTCTCAGCTCGAGGCGAGCCGGGCAGTGGGCTGCTCGTTGAACTGGACAGTGATCTTCGCTGGAATTCGAGCCATGTTAACGGATTTCACGAGATTGATTGTCGTAGAGGTTTTTCATTTCATCCTTGGACCGTGTTTCTGAAATTCGGGATCAGGAGGCGCTGCTGTCTGAATATGTGTTTATGCTTTGGTTGATGCCGTTCAGAATTGAAACGGCTGCTTGTGTGACGGCAGCGCCGCTAGAGTGGCCTGCGGGTCTCTGTTGATTTCTGCAACCGTGGTGTGGGCACCGGACTGCATCATACATGCAGTGCTCTTGGCTGGGCATTTGTTTTCACAGCGTGCTGGCTTAGATTAGTCACTGATGAACTAACATGGTGTATGAATGCAGATTATTCGGGTGGGGGATGTGCCTGGACAAGCGAGCGTAGTTAATTAGCTATTAATGCTGCTGTTTTTGGCTTTTTGCAGTGAACAGTCGGTACAGGGTAGAACTGCTTAATAATACACATCAGTCTGATTTTCAGGTGGCCAAACACTCTTGTTTTTACTCTTCGTCTAAGTGACAGCAAGCTGTTTCAATTGCCAATTGCTGTATGTTCTGACCCTCATCTTGATTTTATTATTGCAGGTTTTAAGCCTGGAAGATTACCAAGACCCAAGGGTATTGCCTGAGCAGAGTAATTGAGTTCTAAATCTGCCATCATGTTTAATTATTAGTTCCATGTTTGTTCTTAATCAATTAATGATGTTATGGTTGATCCTTGTCTGTGCAGGAAATTTACACCTCATTTCCATTTTTATGATGATAATTTATTCCTCTGCAAACTATTCCAAAATGCTACGAGATTAAAACATGTGAAACTCATACGTCCCAATTTTATTCATTTAATGCTCTGTTGAATTTTATGCTTTGTGTATGTTCTTATGCTGGCACTAGATCTGTGTCCATTCATCCTCCACAATTAGTGTACAATTTTCTGTTATGTTCATCAAGATTGCTGATGCTAAGCCTTATCTACAGCTGAAGAATGCCTGTTCTTGCCAAATTGATATCTCTGTGAAGTTTTTGTCCTGTACCACGACTACTTAAGAAAACATGTTTTCCTCGCATTTTGCATGTCGACTTACAGGGTTTGGACTGACTGCTGACCATATTTACTTAATCTGATTTGCAGGAAGAGTTAATGAAAAAGCATTGTTGATCCATAAGCAAGGGAATTGTGGTTGGCATCATGCCACATAGAAATATGTGTTGGACACATCAGGGTGATAATCTTGAATCAGAGGAAGGACAAGCTCAGCCTGAAAATTACAGTAATGGTGGCACTGGGAGTAATTTATCCAATCAGGGCGTGCAAGTTGCTCTTGGAGTTCCAGGAAATACTACTAGTGATGGAGTCCGTGACTCACGGGGTTACTATGAGAGCATTAATAATCAGCGCCAGCATGCTCAGAATTTATACCCATATGGAGGCGTTGATCCGAGTTTTGTCTACCCATCGACTATGTACAATCCCGGTATGCCAACACCATCTGTGAACAGATATGTTCCTCATGCAAGTTTTGGACAGGGCAATCCACCACCCTCACCTTCATATCATCAAGTTGCCACAGGAACTAGGGATGAGAGTGGCAGCAGTAGCAGTTTTGGTGATGCTGCCAGAGAATCCATGAAAATGAGGAATGCTGTAACCGAGAGTGGCCATCATTTTGATCATGGATTTGCAAGCTCGAGTTCATCTGCTCATGTGCCTCAGAATCCTGCACAAGGGACATGGGGTGCTTCATTTGAATCACATGGTGCACCAAATGGCTCTTCTGCTGATGGACCGAACAGGGCAACACCAATGGCTACTCACCCAGCATTGGCGCGTCATGGTAACTATGTATTTCCAGCTGGTCACATGGTCCAGGGCAATGCATGGACTACACACCCTGCAAATATTATTGCTGACGGAGTCCCACACTGGGCATACAACAATGCACTCCACAATCCTTCAGGTAAGTAAACCTTCTTGATTAATAAAAGTGAAATTGTTTTGCTAAGTGATGATTCAAGGCACTTTTTTATGTCTGTCAGTAGTTTTCATTGAATAATTAGTGGCTTATATTCTTGGTAGTTTTCATTAGTTAGATTAACTCTAACCTTTTATAAGTTATGGCCTGGCTATAGGATATAATTCTGTGAGTGAGATGTGGAGAGGTAACCGAAAGTATTGCTTTTTTAACAGGTCAGTTTGCTCATCCAGGAACAATGGGCATGCCAAATGGTAGTCTTCAAGACTATCAAGCTGGCCCTTCTGCTACTTTTCATGGGCCTTTACCTCATTTCAACCAGATTCCTGTGCATAGCACGCAAACTCCTGCTATGCTTAATCATATTCAGATGCAAGGGCCTCAGCGTCAGAGCAATGTAGTGCAAGGTGCTAACCCTTCTGGAATGGTGCAAGGTGCAAACCCTTCTGGAATGGTGCAAGGTGCAAACCCTTCTGGAATGGTGCAAGGTCCAAATCCTGCTGGAATGGTGCAAGGTGCAAATCGTTCTCGAAGGGCGTTCACCTGGGATCCATGTCTGCCTTTCTCCAGTTCTGGACATACTAACGGACCTCCAGTTCATGCATTTTTTACAGATCAAGTTTACAATGGGAGTCTAAGACTTCTTCAGGTGATTCACATTTCCATAATTCTTCTCATGGAATGATAGCATGCATGTAGCTTTAATTGCATAATTAATGCTGGAAAAAATATCTTCCTTGGATACTTTGTTTGCGTCTACCTGCTGTTTCTTGTGAGGCATAGAAGATGTATTACCCGTTTGCATGTATAATTTGGACTTGAATCCTTGATTCTGCAAGGATACGCATGCTTCATACTTATGGTGGAAACACAATTTCGTTTTCAAAGAGTAATCAATTGATGTAAGAATTTAGTCATAAAAGATCTCTGGGATATTTTTTCAAGAAAACATTGCCAATTATTGCCCTTGGTTGCTGAAGTGCTGCACATTTATTTTACTTGAAATCTTCAAAATATGCCTGTCATCAAGTTTTAGAAAATCAAATTACCTAAACATTTTTTGTGAGCCCTTTACCATATGTATTTTCCCCTGCAATCTGTGTTGCATGAATAGCATGCCTTAATTTTGGCCAAGACAAATGAAACCATTTTTTTCCATTGCTGTGATAAGTGATTATCATGTTTCTGTTGTCTTGCTTGCCTACTGCCTCTATTAGTATCTACAGACATTAAAATTTGCGATCCGTACCTCACTAATACTGTATTTCTACTCCCTCCGTTCGGAATTACTTGTCGCAGAAATGGACGTATCTAGACGTATTTTAGTTCTAGATACATCCATTTCCGAGACAAGTAATTCCGAACGGAGGGAGTATATGACTGGGCTTACTTTTTATGAGTGATTTCCTTTGGAGTATGGCTATCTGATGTAATCAATCTGCCCATACAGCAAGCTGCTATGGCGACTATGTCAACATTTTATGATGCAATACATCTTATTGACGAACAATGGGATATGGGGCTAGATATAGACAGCATGACCTATGAGGTATGGAGCAGATGACCAACTCACTGGATTGTGAGTTTCTCGCAGACACTTTCGCGGGTTTGCATGTATGTAACTGTTAAAATGCGGTCCTGCTCTCCTGCAGGACCTTCTAGCATTGCAAGAACAGATTGGAGATGTCAATACCGGTTTGCCAGAAAGGTACATCCATCAAAATCTGAGGGTACATCAGTATGTTGTTCCCAGGGCAGCTCGCGGGTCCGATCAGTCTGTGGAGAAGGATGCTTGCATCATATGCCAGGTATTTTCCCTTACACACTCTATCTCTTGTGTTAGTAACACCACTGGATCTTAATTTCTAAGTTTTGTACTGTACTAAACAATTAACCTGACAACATTTACATAGTAATAATATTGTAACTCCTTATCCTTTTTAGAAGCAGCTTATTTACCTAGAACAGTCAAAACGCCCCTTTGTCACGATCAACGGCTAGATTAACCAGATATACAGTTTTGCTGTCAATGCCCGTCTCTGGTTTCTAAAGCGTGTTTGTTCCGTGTCTTTGCAGGAGGAGTTTGAGGCGAGAGACCTTGTAGGAACCCTCGACTGCGGTCACAAGTACCATGAGGCGTGCATCAAGCAGTGGCTGATGGTGAAGAACTTGTGCCCCATCTGCAAGGCAACAGCTTTGCCAGCAGAGTGAAGCAGCGGGTGACCGGCGCCAATAAACCATTTGCCGCAGCAGTGACTGAGATTCAGCTCAGTTTCTTGTACATAAGAGATGTTGGATGATTGTGTTATTTACCTGTAATTTCCTGTTCGGTTTGTTGTGGACATAGCCTGCCCCAAAACTGTATAGCCAGAGAATGGTTTCATTTCCTAGACTGCTCTTAGACCCCCCCATGGTGCCTGAACTTCTCTCATCATGGTTTTCCTATTGCCCGTTTTATCTATTTGTACATTGTAATTAGACCTATATATTTCCCTTTGCCAAAAATCAGAATTGAGAACTCAAATGGTTCTTTCTTCTGGATGTTCTATATGGTTTTCTTTCCGTTTCGAAAAAAAAAATGGTTTACTTGGTTTTGCAGTTTCGGTTTCTACGGTATAGGGGTGTTTGGTTAGGCTTAACTTTGGCTTTTGGAGTTTGGTTTATAACCGAAAAAAGCACCTATTTTTATGCTCTTGGCTTTGGCTTTTGACTGGATACTGTTACATGATGGTATAAGCCAAAAGGCAAAGCCAAAAGCAGAAAAATATACTATGTTTTTTTGGCTTATAAACCAAACTCTAAAAGCTCAAATTTTGCCTAACCTATAGTCTAGCAATAGTTTTTGGCTTTTAACTGTAGTTTTCATGATGGGAGTCAGCCAAAAAAATTGGTACAGTAACAGTTTATCATGACAAATCCCCTGAACGAAATGGAACTGTGTGAACAATCAGACTCAGGAATACACATATCCAAGAGGTAGAAAACATCCAAGGAAAGGCCTGTAAGAAATTCGCGATAACCTCACTCACAGTTTCAAATCCCTAAACTATACCAGCAAAAGTTGTAGTCCTGAACGAATCAAATATATCAAACATGGCAAAATGAACACTGGGATATGGTTCATGGCGCATGAATACAAACGAGGACTATGACTGCAATAACATAGTGCCCTCCCCTACAGTATATAAGATGCTTGAGCTAAGACGAACAACAGTTGGATTTCTTCACCGCGGACACGTCGTCCTTGGAGCCGACGTTGATGGTCTTGCCCTTGGGGGGCGCGGCGGGGTCGTCGCCGATGTCGAGGGCCTTCTTGCTCACCACGCGGTAGATCTGCGAGAGCACCTCGGTGAAGGCGTCCTCGACGTTCATCGCCTCGAGGGCGGACGTCTCCATGAAGAAGGTGTTCTCGCGCTCGGCGAAGGCCTTGGCGTCCTCGGACGGGACGGTCCTGAGGTGGCGCAGGTCCGCCTTGTTCCCCACGAGCATGATCACGATGTTGGCGTCCGTGTGGTCCTTGAGCTCCCTCAGCCACCTCTCGACGTTCTCGAAGGTGACGTGCCTCGTGACGTCGTAGACCACCAGGGCGCCCACCGCCCCGCGGTAGTACGCGCTTGTGATCGCCCGGTACCTGCAGACGATGATCAGTCGCCGGTGCGGGTAGCAGTTTAACAGCAAATGAGCATGTATGGTCGCTCTCACTGAACCCAGGCAGTTAAATTAGTCGCTCTCAATTAAAAGGTTCCTGTGTCTAATTGATGATTGCAAATTGTTCAGCACAGGAGTTGTAATTGATGGCTACAAGATGTTTCCTCGTCAACCAGCAAGCATGTTCCCCAAAGCACATATGCTCTACTCTCTAACAGCTGGATTGCATGTACAGTCTATATCAGGGTCATCTCCTGGCCCTACACAATCTTCAGTTGCAACAGCACATTGCTAAAAATGTGATACCCTGAACCTGAAGCATGGTCAGGCTGCTCAGCCATGGAAAGCTATGTATGGATCGAGGCAATGCCAAACCGAATCTCGACATTCAGTGGAGCATTTGAATCGAACACAGCAGCGTGTGCTGCTGCAGCAGCAGCATCCAAGGATCGCCGACAACAAGGGGCCATGAGATCCACATGACACAGCGGCTGCTGTAACGGCAGGGCAGGGAGGGGAGGAATGGATCTGGGGGTTGGAATGGATGGGGGGATGGGTTACCTCTCCTGGCCGGCGGTGTCCCAGATCTGGGCCTTGACGACCTTGTCGTCGACGTGGATGCTGCGGGTGGCGAACTCGACGCCGATGGTGGACTTGGACTCGAGGCTGAACTCGTTGCGGGTGAAGCGGGTGAGCAGGTTGGACTTGCCCACCCCCGAGTCCCCGATCAGCACCACCTTGAACAGGTAGTCGTAGTCGTCCTCCGCCCTGTACGCCATCTCCCTCCCCTCCGGCCGCCTTCTTCTTCCTCGTCGGCGGCGGGCGGCGGGCGGCGGGCGGCGTCGGCCTCTCCTCCTTGCTGCTGGTGCTGCTGCTGCTGCTTCTTGTTGGCTGGATAGATCGTATCGCGGCCGTGGTTGTTGTGCCTTCCGCTCCGCTCCGTTAGTCGGCCGCACGCCGCGCCAGCCGCCAGCGACCTGACGCGACGTGCCTGGGCCCAAGGGGAATGAGAAATGTAGGTAGGCCCTGAGCGACCGGGCGGCCCAGCCCAGCCCATACGGACTGGATGGGCCTGGGCTGCGCTCACTCGGTTCACTTCGCACGGTCCTTCCCGTTCGGCAAGCCAGGAGCCAGTCACACTCCACTCCACTCCACTGACGGCAGCGGCAGCAGGAGCGGCGCCGGCGCGGACGGCGAGACGACCCCAGCTACGGCACCGGGACGACGGCGCTGCTCTCTCTGGTATGTGACTCCCCCTCATCCTCGCGCCTCTTCCGCATTCCTCTCCCGCTCGCTCGCTCGCTCGGAGGGCTTGGGAGCCGGGTGCGCCCGCCGTGCCTCTGGCCATGCGGCGCTTACGGAAGATCGACGCCTGCTCCGGCGACGGGACGCCTCTGATCTCGGGCTTCCTCTCCTGCTCACGCGGGGTGTGGGTCTGGGACTGGGGTTCCATCCGTCCGTCGCAGCTCCCGCCGCGTTCGCGAGCCGTGCGCGCCAGGTGTTCGACGCATTGCCTCTGCGCAACCGAAGTG
This sequence comes from Aegilops tauschii subsp. strangulata, assembly GCF_002575655.3. Taxonomy (NCBI): domain Eukaryota; kingdom Viridiplantae; phylum Streptophyta; class Magnoliopsida; order Poales; family Poaceae; genus Aegilops; species Aegilops tauschii. Next base: position 482,695,870 of record NC_053035.3, read on the forward strand.
CTGCTGCTGCTGCTTCTGTGCCGTGATTCTGCTCGCTGTGTTTGGTTGGAATGGTTGGTGTTTGGTGAAAGGGCAGTGGTCGCTGATGATGTTGTTTCTTTGCGCTTGCAGGGCAGATGGCAGCGGAGAAGAAGCCGCACTCGCAGCCGGCGCTGTCGTGGTCGTCCATCCCGCTCGACCTGGCCGGCCTGGTGCTCCGCCTGCTCCCCACGTACGCCGACCGCGCCCGCTTCGCTGCGGTGTGCCCACAGTGGCGTGCCGCCGCGAAGCGGCAGCAGCTGCTGCCCCCACCACTGCCACTGCTCGCGCTGCCGGATGGCACCTTCTACAGCCTACCGTATACCAAGCCCTTCCGCTTCCCTGGCTGCGGCTTTGCTGGGTATCAGAGTGCCTGTGGCAACTGGCTCGTCTTCCCCCGTGACGACGGCTGCTTTTTGGTCGACCCATTCTCTAGGGAAACAGTGACGCTCCCTCTTCTCTCCAATGTCCGGCTTCGGCCTCCAAATGCAGTCGCCAAATGGTCAGAGGACGGCACGGTGAAATATGCGGACCCTTACACTACATGGATGCATATCAATACATCTGAGAAGCTGCACATAAGTAAGCTAATCCTGTGCTCGCCAACTCTCGTTGCTGCACTAGTCGGCATTGGACACACCAGTCAGATTCTCATGTGCCAGCCAGGGGCCTTGTCGTGGTCAGTACGCGCCTACGATCGGTGCAAGCGGTTCGAAGACATGTCATTTTACCAGGGAAAGCTCTACGCCATTGCCAAGGACGAGAACCTTCTTGTGGTTAACATCAGCCAGGACCAAAGCACCGGCGATCCGCAGGTCTCTCGGATTGGACAAGTCATTGAGGGTGAGCCATGGTATCCAGTTGTGTTCGATGACAACACTATACCCTGCAAGAAGCTCTACCTGGTTGAAGGGCATGGGACGTTGCTGATGGTTCGGAGGGCGATTTGGTGCCAGGTACCTGGACCTGGAGTGCGTGGCAAAGTTGTTGCCAGAGAGAGCAGCTTTGAGGTTTTTGAGGCTGACTTTGAGCATTCACGGTGGGTCAAGGTGTCGGCTTTGGGGGGTTTCATGCTTCTAGGGCGAAGGTGCTCCAGGGTTTTGTCCTTGTCTCAGTATGGGATCCCCGATGGTCACATCTTTTTCTTGGATGATGATGAGGAGAATCTTGTGGAGTATGGCTATGACAAGGAGAACACTTCTTTCGGCACATATGACATAAGATCTGACAGGGTCCGTTCTGTTCATCCAGATATTTCCTGGAAGCGTGGCGATGAGATGCGTCTGGCAGCATGGCTCTTCCCGCAGGACTGAAGCGGAGGTGTTATACTGTTATCCCTATGCAGGCTGCTTCTAGGTTATCTGACCGTGCCATAGCTGTTGTTGTTCAGTGGTTTTTTTGCAAGCTGCTCACATGTTACCTATCTGACCGTGGTATATGTATGGTAGTTGATGTGGTGTTCAGTGGAACCCATGCAAGCCATGAAATGCATTAGTAGTAATTTATCTGAACTAGGTTACTCTGTTAAGTGCCTGTGTATTAGTACTTGTCTGAACTAGTAATTGTGGTGCTTGATATGCAAGCTGTTAACTGTGTACTGTGGCTGTTGCCTGTGCCTACTAAAAATCTCAAAATGCATAATTTCTTCTCTGTATCTTTGACATGGTGGTCTATTTTATCTGAACTAGGTTACTCTGTTAGTTACAGTCTTATACTGGTACTCTGAACTAATCATGGTCGTTAATGTGCAAGCTGCTAACTGCATTGGTCTTTTTTTTTAAAGAACTGCATTGGTCTTCAACTGGTACTCTGATTGTTATTGTGCGTATGGAAGATGTTTAAAGCGGTCGTGGTCTTTTTTGTAATTTCCGATGATTTGGCATGGTGGTGTGTGACTCCCTGTAGTTGTAGATTTGTTTTTAGCTGAACTAGCTATCTTTTGTGATGATCTTTGCGCAGTTGTGCTGTTAGTGTGGCTTGAGCACATATTTCAATAACTTTTTCATGTATGGAGCATTTTTTTCCTGTCAAAGCAATCATTAGACGGTGGGACATGTTCCTAGATAATTTTTTTGTAATGAATATTTTTAATTGTCAAAATACCATAAAAGCTGCAAGAACATTTTATGACCCTTTTATGGATTTTGAAACATATTTCAAAACAATTGTACAAGATATCTGCTGGAAAATTTATTATTATATTAAATATTAATTTATCAACCACAGTCTATAAATTATATAAATTATTTATTTATTTAAAACATTAATAACAGTCAATCAATGAAAACTTAATCTTGTCTTCCAACCCACAGCATGGCTAAATAAGGGGTATAACACACCCAACATCTAATAGGGGTTTCCTAATGAAGAGTGTTTTTTTTTCCGCAAAAGGATCGCATGATCCATTTGAAAAAAACATTGAGTCATTTGCACGTGAGATTTAAACAAATTTGGTTGACTAAAGGAAAATCCTGCAAGCACCTAATTGAGTACACTTTGTTTGAAAAGTAAAATCATCTGCGCACCCGCTCCATTTGCTGAATATTTCCTTTAATATGCCTTTTTTCTCCATCTTCTCTCAGTCTGTTTCTTAATTTTTTTTGTCTATTCTCTTTTCATTATTTGTTTATCTGTCATCTTCTTTAAATTGCTCCTTTCATTTTTCTTGGCCTTTGCATATACATAAGGCGTTCATGTTTGTTTCACAAAATGTTCAGGTGATAGTTGTTGGCTGGTCGGCTTCAAAAATAATAATTGTTTACTGGTGATTGGTCTGTGCCAAAATTGAACTGCAAAAACGTCTGATATTTTGGTAAGGAGGGAGTAACAATTTGTGTGTTTCTTAAATGCATAAACATATTTCATAGACGGCATAACGCTTCAATATTTTTTTTCCTATATGAACATGAAAATTCGCTGGAATAATTTGTACTTTTTTTATGGACCCTGGGCATATTAGAAACATGTTTTAGAATTTCCTTGAACAGATTATTTTTCACACACGCACACACAGATGTATTTTTTAAAAAAGTATTGCATAAATATGGGGAAAATATATTGAAATCAATCTCGAAGTCGCCAAGTGCCAACTGAAATCGATACTGTTCCTCTTTGAAAAAGAGAAGGCGGGAACTCATTTTTCTTATGCTAACGGGGGCATCTTTTTCAGTGAGTGGGCGTTCGGCCCATACGGCTTGGTTTGGCCTGGGCCTGCGTATCCACAGCCAGTTGGGCTGTTGGACTGATACACTCGACACTCCGCTCCACTTCCCACCACAGTCACACACTCCACACTCCAGCTCCGGCGCGCACGGCAACTCCGACCCCCTCTCCGGCAGCGGGACGGCACTGGTATCTCAGGTACCGCCTCTCTCTCTTTCTCTTCACGGGCCTTCCTCCTTCCTCCCTCGCTCGCTCGGGGATTTGTGTCCCCCAAATCCGCCGCTTCTGCCGGCAATGCACGCCAGATGTTCGACGCATTGCCGCCTCGCCGGGGAATGCTTCCGTTCCGTGATTCTCATTGGTGTTTTCCGTCTCGTTGCCATGTCGGAATTCGGAAAATGAGGCGGCTTTCGCTGATGCCGTTGCTTTCTTGTTTCGAAGGGTTGATGGCGGCGGAGAAGAAGCCCCACCTGCAGCCGCCGGCGCTGTCGTGGTCGTCCATCCCGCTGGAGCTGGCCGGCCTGGTGCTCAGCCTGCTCCCCGCGCATGCCGACCGCGCCCGCTTCGCCGCGGTGTGCCCGCAGTGGCGTGCCGCTGCGAGGCAGCAGCAGCGGCTGCCCCCGCCGCTGCCGCTGATCGCGCTCCCGGACGGCACCTTCTACAGCCTCCCCTACCCCACGCCCTTCCGCTTCCCCGGCTGCGGCTTCGCCGGGTACCAGAGCGCCTGCGGCAGCTGGCTCGTCTTCCCCCGCGACGACGGCTGCTTCCTGGTCGACCCCTTCTCTAGGGAAACAGTGACGCTCCCTCCTCTCTCCAGCGTCCGACTCCGGCCTCCAAATGCAGTCGCCAAATGGTCGTATGAGCATGGGGCAAAAGTAGCTGACCCTTATGTCACATGGATGCATATGAAGGACTCAGACAAGCTGCACATAAGTAAGCTAGTCGTGTGCTCACCAAATCTTGTTGCTGCCCTTGTCGGCATTGGATACACAAGTCAGATTCTAATGTGCCAGCCAGGGGCCTTGTCGTGGTCAGTACGTGCGTACGATCGGTGCAAGAGGTTTGAAGACATGTCATTCTACCAGGGCAAGCTCTACGCCCTCACCAAAGGCGAGAACCTTCTTGTGGTGAACATCAGCGACGACCATAGCACCGGGGATCCACAGGTTTCTCGTATTGGACAAGTCATCAAGGGTGATCCATGGTTCTCATACGTGTTCGGCACCACCACCATGCTCTGCAAGAAGCTCTACCTGGTTGAGTCCTGTGGGGCAATGCTGATGGTACGCAGGACGATTTTCTGCCGGGTTCCTACGACGGTGGAGCCGTTGCTGGACCAAGTGCGTTTGAGGTTTTCAAGGCTGACTTTGAGCATTCAGGATGGGTCAAGGTGTCGACGGTGGGGGCTGACCAGGTGTTGTTTCTAGGGCGAAGGTGCTCCAGGTCGTTGCCCTTCTCTCAGTATGGGGTCCCGGGTGATCACATCTTGTTTTTGGATGATGATGAGGAAAATCGTACGGAGTATGGCTATGCCGAGGAGAACACTTCTTACGGCACCTAGGCCATGGGATCCGGCAGGTACCGTTCTGTTCATCCAGACATTTCCTGGAAGCGTGGCGATGAAATGCGTCTGGCAGCATGGCTCTTCCCTCATGACTGAAGCACTGTTATTTCTATGCAAGCTGCTACCAGGCTATCTGACCGTGCTATAGATGTTGTTGTTCAGTGGTTATTTTGCAAGCTGCTCACATGTTATCTATCTGACCGTGGTATGTATGGTGGTTGGTGTGGTGTTCAGTGGAAACCATGCAAGACATGAAATGCATTAGTAGTATTTATCTGTACTATAGGTTATTCTGTTAGTTGCCATGCATCAGTAATTCTCTGAACTAATTATGGTGGTTACTATGCAAGCTGTTAACGGTGCCGGCTTTCAGCTGGTACTATCTTTACTTTTATCTGAAATGCATTGTAGTATTTTTTTTCAATTGTTCGATGATTTGGCATGGTGGACTCTGATCACCTGTAGTGGTAGATTTCCTTTGTGCTCAAGTAGATATCTTGTGATGGGCCTTGTGCAGTTTTGTGGTCTGAACACCTATTTCAAGAACTTTTTCAAGCACGGGGCATCTTTTGCTGTCTACACAGTTATTAGACAGTGGAACATGTTCCTAGATAATATTTTGTACTATTGGATATTTTTATTTGTCAAATTGTTTTCTAAAAGTTGCGACAAATTGTATTGCCATGCATATTTCAAATAGATGCTGAAACATATTTCAATACAGCCATGCCAAATCTTTTCTGGAAATTTTATGGTTATGAATATATTTTTATCAAACCCAATTTATGAAATATTTATTTGTTGAAAACTGCAATAGTCAAGAGAAAAATAATCTTGTCCTCCATCCCACGGCATTACTAAAGAAGAGATCTAGCGCACCAATCTTGAAAGGAGATCCCTAATGCAAAGTGGACTTTTGGCTCTCAGGATGAACTGATCCATTTTAATAATGTTAAAAAACGGAAATAAACAGTACAAGAATAAATATGAGAGTGAGTCATGTACCAGTAAATTTCTTTTGTGTAATCAGTTGGTGATTCACAGTATGCATGAAAAATGTATAGTGCTAATGAGCTACAATTGTGTTTTCAAATTTGAAAAAGTGTTTTGGTTTATTATTTTTCCACAATTCAAAAAATCAGTTGCAATTTGAAAACAATATTGAGTCATTTGCATGTGAGGTTTGCTTTGAATTTTGGGTGAGTATAACTTAAAAAAAAAAGGAATATCCTCTGCGCATCCATTCCATTTGCGGTCACCCAACAAACATCTTTGTTTGGTTTTCCTTTCATTAATATTCCCTCTTCTCTCTTTTTTGTTTATTACTCCCTCCGTTCCAAAATACTACCTCCGTCCCAAAATTCTTGTCTTACATTTGTCTAGATACGGATGTATCTAATACTAAAATATGACTTGATACATCCGTATTTAAACAAATCTAAGACAAGAATTTTGGGACGGAGGGAGTAGATGACTCGACTTTGTACTAACTTTATACTAAGTCGAGTAATCTATTTTGGAACGGAGGGAGTATTTTATTGTAATATTATATCTCTTCTCTTTTCATTACATGTTTACGATGTTCTTTAATTTTATTTTTTTTATGTTTCTTGTCCTTTGCCTATACATAAGCCTTTGATGTTTGCTTTACAAAAGTTTCAGGTGATAGTTTTTTATTGGGCGATTTCTAAAATAAAATTTTTATTTGTGACTAGATGGATACAACTTTCTTCTGATAGAAGTATGTGTTGTTTCTTCATAAGAGGTCAAATCAACACGAAGGAGTGTAACCCATTATTCTTTTTGAAACTAGCAAGTTGCATGTTTCTTAAATAGATAAACATATTTCATAGACTAACACTTCAATAAAAAAGATCTATACGGAACATTAATTTTCGTATACCTAAATATTTTTTCCATAGACCGTCAGCAGGTTAGAAACTGTTTTAGGATATTTGTGAACATTTTCTTTCACGTGTCAGGCATTCTTTTCAATTAAATTATATAAATATGCGTTTTTTTATTGACCTCGATCTCGAAGTATACATCGCCGGCTGAAATCGAAATTGTTTCTCTCTCATTTGTTTTGAGGGGTAATTGTTTATCTCTCATAAAACGAGAAGGCGGGAACCTCTTTTTGTTTTGTTTTGCAGTGAGAGAGCATGCGGCCCATACGGCTTGTGTGGGCCTGGGCTGTACGTATCCACAGCCAGTGGCACTCGCTCACTTGGCACGGCCCCGTTCGGGCAGCCACACTCCTCCACTCGCTCCATTCTGAACTCCAGCAAGCAGCCGCAGCGCGGCGGGGACGGCAACTCGACCCCATCTCTGGCACCGGGACGGCGACCGTCTCACTGGTACCCGCCACTCCTTCTCTTCACGAGCGCTCCTCCTCCTCTCTCTCTCGGTGGGTTTTGAATCTCCCTCCCTTCTCCCGCCGCTTCAGCTGGCAGTGCGCGCAAGCTGTTCGGCGCATTGCCTCCGCCCGGGAAAAAATGTTGCTGTGCCGTCATTCTTCGCTGATGCTGTTTCTTATTTGCATTGCAGGACCGATGGCAACAGAGAACAAACCTCACTGGCAGCCACCGTCGTCGTGGTCAGCCCTCCCGCCGGACCTGGCAGGCCTGGTGCTCCGCCTGCTCCCCGCATACGCCGACCACGCCCGGTTCGCCGCAGTGTGCCCACAGTGGCGTGCTGCAGCCAGGAAGCAGGTGATGCCCCCGACATTGCCGCTGCTCGCGCTCCCTGACGGCACCTTCTACAGCCTCCCCTACGATGAGCGCTTCCGCTTCCCCGGCTGCGGCTTCGCTGGGTACAAGAGCGCCTATGGCAGCTGGCTTGTCTTCCCCCGCGACGATGGGTGCTTCCTTGTCAACCCCTTCTCCAGGGCCACCATGACACTCCCTCCTCTCTTCAGCGTCCGACTCCGGCCTCCAAATGCTGTCGCTAAGTGGATACTCCAGGATGGGTCAAAAGTTGCCGACCCTTACACTACATGGATGCATATCAATGATTCAGAGGAGCTGCACATAATTAAGCTACTTCTGTGCTCGCCAAACCTCGTTGCTGCACTGGTCGGTGTTGAATACACCAGTCAGATCCTAATGTGCCAGCCAGGGGCCTTGTCATGGTCGGTACGTGCATGCGATGAGTGTAAGGATTTTGAAGACATGGTGTTCTACCAGGGAAAGCTCTACGCCATTGCCGATGACGAGGACCTCCTTGTGGTGAACGTCAGCAGTGACCAAAGCACCGGCGATCCACAGGTTTCTCGGGTTGGAAGGGTCATCAAGGCCAAGGGTGACCGCTGCTACAAGGGGGACCTCAGCGTCTACCATGTTGTGTGTCGAGAGAACTCTGTACCCGTCATGCCCGTCAAGAAGGTCTATCTGGTTGAATCGTGTGGCGCGTTGCTGATGGTACGCAGGAAGATTTGGTGCCAGGCTCCTAGACCTGGAGTGACCTGTAAAATTGTTGCTGGAAAGAGCGAGTTTGAGGTATTCAAGGCTGACTTTGAGCACTCACAGTGGATCAAGGTGTCGACCGTGGGGGATGACCAGGTTCTGTTTCTAGGGCGAAGGTGCTCCAGGGCTCTGTCCGCGTCTCGGTATGGCTTACTGGGCAATCACATCTTCTTTTTGGATGACGATGACGAGCATCGTGTGGACTACTTCTACGATGAGGACAACACATCTTGCAGCTCCTACGACATGAGACTCGGCGATGTCTCTTCCCCTCATCCAATGATTTCCTGGAAGCGCCGCAAGGAGATGCGTCTGGCAGCATGGCTATTCCCCCAGGACTGAATTGAAGGTGTTGCATTGTTGTTGGTGTCCAGCCTTTATTTTGCAAGCTGCTCACAGGTTATCTATCTGACTGGTAAACATGGCGGTTGATTATGGTGTTCGGTGGTCCCACACATGCCGTGAAATGCCTTTGTAGAGTACTTAACTTTCTTACGCCGTTAGTTGCCATTTATCGTAATTGTCTGAACTTATTATGGTGGTTACTATGCAAGCTTTTAACTGCATCGGTTTTCAACTGGCACTGGTTATTTTGTTGTCATGTTGTTTGGCGGTTATTGTGCAAGCTGCTCACATATGTTATCTATCTGACCATGGTATGTATGGTGGTTGGTATAGTGTTCAGTGGTTCTCCTAGGAGCCGCAAATTGCATTAGTAGTATCTATCTGAACTTTGTTACTACTTTGTTTTTTTCAATTAGTATACTGTGGTTGTTGCTACGCCTCTGAATGATCTTAAACTGCGTCACTATATCTTTGGCTTGTTGATTTCTTTTTTCTTTTGCGATGTTTTGGCAACTCTGAATTGGTAGATTTGTTTGTGCTCGAGTTGCTGCTCTCTTGTGATGGTATTTAACTTGCAGTGGACATTGTTCAGTTGTGCTGCTAGTGTGGTTTGACTGAATTCGGAGATTCACAGTTAATTTCTTGGTCCTCGGTCAAAGGCAACATGAATCGAAGTTGCTATGCGGGATAAGCTGGGAAGCCATTTGAAAAGCTAATTAATAGATCTAATTAACCAGCTTACAAAGGAACGAACAAGGCGTTCCAGTTCTTCCATTCCATCTACTCATGTAACACTTTTACAGGTACTCCTAAAACACGTCAAGCAATTCAAATAAAAAGGAGGGCACACTAACAGGTCATTTATCTGGTT